>NW_026776563.1:0-55000 GCF_030936135.1 Gavia stellata
TTTTGGAGGGTGATTAAAAATAGAAGAGACAGTCTCTTTGTATTTTTGTCTGGTAGTTCCTTTAAACAGTCCCATGAAAGACTATGAAATTATATAAATGTAAGTCTCTGAATTCTCCAGATGGTAATTATGTGACAGAATGAATAGACACTGAATAGCAATAACAGAAAGTGGGGTCCTAAGTGTTTTCAATGGCATTTGGCATCGCTTACAGTCTGATACATTTTCGACATTTTCTTTTACTGCACTGCTAAAAAATTTGGTTCCTAGCATTGCAGTGTAGAAATTACTCTAGAAAGAGAGTTTTCTTATTTCTGTGCTCTTAGGTACTGTGTAGTTCAAAACGTAATGCTTTTAAGTCTTGGACATCTTCATATACTGTTAAAAAAGTTAAAGAAACGTTTTGTACTAGATGAAGAGCATTATTCTGCTAACTTTCTTTGATTTGTGAGACATTTCATAGAAGTGCATGCAGTGAGGGGAAAATGGAAAACTGGGGTGCTTGGGAATGTCTTGTTTTGTTTTTCATGTGGTGTTTTTTGTTTTGGATTTATTTGTTTGTTTTGGCACAAGTTGGCTTGGTGTGACGTGAATCTGCCAATACCATAGTTACTGAGAGCTTAGAGTGTCTTCCCCATTTGTGGAAGGAACTTCCTGTATTCCTTGATTATGAAAATGTTTCATAAATTGTGTTGAGATCAGTAGCTTAGATTTCGCTGTACGCAGTTGGAACACCTCCATCGTGTGCAATTGCTCTGGTTTGGGGAGTGTGGTTTTGTTTTTTTGGTTTGGTTTTCTTTTGGTTTCATCTTTTCAGTTTAACACTTTTTAAGATCTGCCTTTTTCAGGATACTTTCAGTGTTTGTCTCGTATCTTGCTAGCCTCGTACCTGTGGGTCTAAGAGACGAAGGAGAACATGTCTCCTAACTGGACTGTCCTTTCCCATCCTTCTTTTGCCCCGTGCTGTTCAGTACCCTCTTCAAAAATTATTACTATGACAAAGCTTGTAAAGTGCTATTGTTGTCACAGTCATGGGAGGGTTTTTAAAGTCAATCGACAGCACTTTCTGTGTTTCACTGCTTTCTTCACAACCTCCTGTGCTCATTGTGAATCAAAGAGGAGAATTCTGGTTTGGTGGTAATGCTTCACCCATTTGTGAGGTTTTTCCAGTAAGACCTAATCCTTCTGGAAATTAGGAGAACTATTTAGTAGTTGGTTCCTTCTTCTGTTGTGGACCAGCACACACTAATCAGACTTTCTCTCTCTGTGTCTCTGTCCTTCCCCCACTCCCCGCTCCTGCTCTGACAGTATTGGCTTCAGGAATGTTCAGTGAGAAAAGCGATATGTGGATTTTTCAAACGTCATCAAGAGGAAAAGACTACTTTTTCAGAAGCATAATATATCACCTACTACTGTTGGGGTCTTTCCCATGCTGTTCTACTGGGTTTATAAAATACCTTTTGAGCAGCAACTCTTTTGCGGAGCTACGTGTCTCTAAGATCCTACTGTTACAGGGCATCTTGAGAAACAAGGGTTAAAAGTACAAGCAAAAAAAAAAAAAAGTACAGCAAGAAAGGAGGCCATCTGCCAAACTCCTCGACCACAGACGGCTGAAGAACTCCATACGTTTTTAGGGATGACGGGATGGTGTCGTCTATAGATCTATAACTACGGACTCTTGGTAAGACCACTCTATAAACTGTTAACATCTAATCCAAAAGACCTCACCTGGAACGGGGAAGCAGAAAGAGCATTCCAACAACTGAAAAGGAAATTAATGGAAGCCCCTGCCTTGGGGTTACCAGATATTACTAAGACGTTCTGGTTGTTCTCCCAGGAGAAACAGGGAATAGCCCTGGGAATCCTAGCCCAAAACTTGGGACCATATAGAAGCGCAGTGGCCTATTTCTCCAAACAACTTGAAGAAGTAAGTAAAGGTTGACCTAGCTGCTTAAGGGCGGTAGCAGCATTGGTGCTAAATAGTCAAGAAGCACGTAAATTTACATTGGGCCAAAAGATTACAGTGCTGACATCTCATACTCTATCCACAGTATTAGAGGTGAAAGGGGGGCATTGGCTCTCACCACAGAGATTCCTTAAATATCAGGCTGTTCTGGTGGAACAGGATGATGTGGAAATAATTGTTACTAACATTGTCAATCCAGCAACTTTCCTCAGTGGAACCACGGGAGAACTGGTATCACATGACAGCCCGGAAACAATTGAAGCGGTCTATTCCAGCCGACCAGATCTAAAGGAGGAGCCACTGGAAGACGCTGAGGATTCCTGGTACACAGATGGAAGTAGCTTTGTTCGACAAGGCATCCGCAGAGCAGGGTATGCAATAACCACCGTGAATCAGGTAATAGAATCCGCAGCCCTTGCCCCAAATACTTCGGCACAAAAAGCAGAAATAATCTCTTTAACCCGAGCGTTGGAGCTAGCCAAAGACAAAGACATTAATATCTGGACGGACTCCAAATACGCTTTTGGGGTAGTCCATGCCCATGGAGCCATATGGAAAGAAAGCGGACTCCTATCCACCCAAGGGAAACATATAAAACATGCTGAAGAAATTCTTAGGCTCCTGGAAGCAGTGCAGCAACCCGAAAAAGCGCCTATCATGAATTGCAAGGCTCATCAGAAAGGAGATACCGCTCAAGAGTTGGGCAATGCTATGGTGGATCGAGAAGCCAAAAGAGCAGCTGAGAAAGGTGAATTAGAGGTGCAGTCTTTGCAATAAATAAAAATTATTGTAAAATACAAATTGATTGTGAACCCAGGTATTCCAAAGAAGATCAGAAATTAGTTGAAGACGTAGGTGGAGAAATAGAGAAAGGCAAGTGGGCAAAGACTCCGCAGGGCAAAATAATAATCCCATTTGTGTTATTGTGGGCCATAGTTATAGCAGAACACAGGAAATCCCACTGGAGAGCTGAGGCATTGTATAAACATTTGTGTCAGCGCATAGTTGCCCGGAACCTCTACACCACTGTTAAACAAGTGACACAGCAGTGTGAAATACGTTTGCAAAATAATCCTAAGGTAAGCCCTAAAGTCCAACAAGGACAAATAGGAAAGGGAAACAATCCAGGGCAGCAGTGGCAAATTGATTTCTCAGAACTTCCAAGAAAAGGAGGGTTTTGATATCTGCTGGTTCTAACAGATAGAGAAACTTGTCTTAGGAACCAGAGCCCGAGGTCTTGATGGGCCAGTGCATAATATTAAGCCTGGTGATTATGTGTATGTAAAGTCCTTTACAGATTCACCTCTGAAACCGAAATGGGAAGGCCCCTTCCAGGTGCTGCTGACATCCCATACAGCGATCCAGATTAAAGAGCAGACCTCGTGGGTGCATCACACCAGAGTGAAGAAAGCCCCTAAGCCACGATGGGAATCGACACCTATGGGACCACTGAAGCTTCGCATTCGAAAGCGATGATACGGATTCTTATGACTCTGCTGAACTGTAACCACTGTTGGGAGTGGCCTTGGACAGACTCTTATTTTGGGTATACGGGAAGCTGGGGAAAGGATTTAAACGGGTTGAATTTGGCAACTGTGGTAATATATAATAATAACATGACACTGCGACCAACTGAATGGGAAAGAATAGATTCGGTCTATACCTGGATGTTTGAGAAAGGAAAGGAGGTCCAGATAGGTTGTAGACTCCTTAATGTAAGTAACCCGCCTCCTCTCCAGACCCAAATTACTGCCAAGAGCGGTGCTGTCTGGGACTCTGCCAATAGGACAGGCAGCACAATATGTGAAAGCAAGGAGGTTTGTTGGTATCCCTTCAATATAACTCAAACGGTGACCATAGTATGTCTGGGGGCAACTCAAGAGGGGGCCCAAGCTCTAACTTTTAGATTTTGGTTGCAGACACCAGAGGAAACCACCACTCCCCCTGCCTACACCACCCCGACTCAGGCTACTAAATCAAGTCCCACCGAGCCTGAGCACATAGGACCATATGTGTATCCGACAGGACCATACGTAATGAAATTATGTCGGTCAGCAACAGGTAACGTCTAATTGAATATGGTCTCTTAAGCGAGTGGAATTATTAAAACGGAACGATATTTCCACCGTTCAACCAGCTTGTTCGTCATTTATAAGACCCTTACATATGGGGTGGACATCATGGTCACATAAGAGGACCCTTCCTTCCCGAATGAGAAAAAGGAGACATGTGATTGGTGCAGTAGGAACAGGACTGGGAGTTTTAAATAGCATAGATACTGAGATAATAAGGAACAAACTCGCCACGGTGACCAGTGATCTGAACAAAATACAGAACCCTTTAAGATCTTCCCTCCTCACTTTAGGAACTGGCCAATGGCTTACAGCAAATGTGTTACCACAGTGGGATAAGCTTAATAAAAAGGACAGTGAACTAATTATAAATGCATGAGACGTGGCTCAGACTAATGTTTCTACAGCACTCAGTTGTATCCAAGCTCAATTATGGATACAGACAATAGTAGCTGCAATCATTAGGGAAGGTGAAGACGGAATCCTACCAAAAGAAATCTGAAAGGTGATTTGGAATAACGCAACAAAATTTGAAAGGATATTCCAATCGTGGTGGCATTTGGTTAATTTTACCTTTGACCCTACTAACAACACAGCTCCAGCTTTTGTACTAACAATATATAAAGCTTTAGTGTATAACATATACCCGACTGTTGCACTAGGATTAAACTACCATGGAATTGTACTTTATCCCCCAGAACATAGGGTATAGGCTATGAAAAACAGGAATAAGTGGCAAACTATTGATGTCGAGGCCTGTGTCGTACGAGAGCAGCAAGGATTTATTTGTGAAGGAAACACCATCAAAGGGCAAGATATTTGTCTTGACACTGACCAAAATGTTTGTCATTTTGAGGTGCATCCCAACGAGACCCTAAGAACCATCATAATTTACAGGGGTATGGGATGTGTTTGTCTGAGAAGTCAGTGTGATTTTGTACAAGTAGATGATCAAATGGTGGACATGAGCAACCATTCAAATATTTTCATTTGCAACTTTGTTAGTCTTACAGGATGTGATTTTAACTACACGGCTCCTGCTACTACTTATCAATTGCTACAATTTAATTATACATTGATTCAGGATATACAGCCCACCCCTATTGGAATGAATCTCACTCTAATAAGAAAACTCTTGCATCATGAAAATTTAAAAAGGTTGTTAAAACAAGTTGAAGAAAGTGGAAGAAAGACTTTAATTACTGTCCATCATGATGCAGAGGAAATACACCAAGCAGTGGAACGAGTGAGGTCAGAGGGAGAGCACAATTGGTGGGATGTGTTTAGGGGGTATTCCCTGCCAGCTACCAAAATCTTAAACACAATGACCCACCCGATATTGGTGTTACTAATAGCTATGACAACATTAACAATAGTAAATCTTATCCTTTGGTGTAAACTCAAGGAACTTATTGGGCAAGTATGGACACTAAAAATAATAATGAAACATAACGAACCACTTTTAAAAGCCAAAGAATTTGCTTAGGGGAAAGAATAGGGGGAAATTGATACAGGACGTCTTGGAAAAAAAGGGTTAAAAGTAAGTGAGAAGAATGTAAAGAAGATACTTCATAACAACTGCACCTGGTACTTAGAAATATTAGAGATAAAGACTGTCTCACTAATTCTCTGCTAACTAGCAATAACGATTAGCACAAGGAGGAATCGTAGAAAAATAGGATGGACTGCCAAAATAGTGCCCTAGAGTTAACTGGTCTTATTATAATCTCATTCTAATGCTAAATAACACACCTCCTAGCTGGAAAATCCCCAACCCAATTAAGCCCCCTACTCTCTGAGCAGGTGTGGTGAATTAAAAGAGAACTGTAACTTTAAGATGAGGTAAGAACAGTATTAACCAAGAGTTAATTAAGGGGTAGGACCAGGAGGCGTAACTAACTTTGTTAACTGTTTTAAATACCTGTCATGATTTTAACCCGGTGTGCATGTCGGGAGGAGAAATCCCCTTGCACCCGGGACCGCAATAGACCAATGTCGGCTTTACACCTCTGTGTGAGCTGTGAAGTTTGTTTCCGCGTGTCACCGCCCCCTCGAAGGCCCTCGCACAGCACCGTCCTCTTCGCCAGGACGCGTGTCCCAGCGACCGGGGTGAGTCCCCGTCCCCGTCCCCGGGGACACCCGAACCCCCTCGCTATGGCGCGGTCCCAGACACGGCAGGAGGGGCGGCCGAGGGGGTGCGGTGCCTCCGCCCGGCAGAGTGGCGGGCGGGTCCCGCAGGAGAGAGCTGCTTCCAGCACCGCGGGAAGCTCCCCCGGAGGGGCCTGGGGCCGCTGCCCGGCTGTGGCGGAGAGGCGCGGGCCGTGGCCGGGGCGAGCTGCCCCGCAGCCGGCCCGGCCCGCAGCGGAGCGGAGCGGAGCGGAGCGGCAGGTCTGGGCGCAGCGGGGGGCTCCCGGGGCGGGAAGCGCCCGGGCCGCGGAGAGAGCCGCCGGCAGCTGCCGCCAGAGCCGGGGCGGGGCCGGGGCGGGGCCGGGGCGGGGCCGGGGCGGCGGCGGGCGGTCGCCCCGCGCTGTAACGGACAGGAGCGGCCGGTGGCCGAGGGGAGCCGCTCCGGAGCCGGCCCGGCCCGCAGCGGAGCGGAGCGGAGCGGAGCGGAGCGGCAGGTCTGGGCGCGCCGGGCCGCGGCCGCCCCCGCGGCTCTCGACAGCGGCCGGGGCAGCGCTGGCGCCCGGAGCGGGCGAGGCCGGCGTGGCAGCCGGGAGGAGCTCGGCTGCGGTGCCCCGCCGGCAGAAAGCCGCGTCCTCTGCGCTCGCCAGGCCGGCGGCGGCAGCCGGAGAGAGCCCCCCCGAGAAGGGGCAGCCGCCCGGGCCTCGGGCTGCCGGGCGTGCCGGAGCCTGGGGCTGGTGCCGGCGGGCGGGAGCGAGAAGAGCTGCGGAGGGGTGACCCAGCGGAGCGCCTGCTCGGCCCGGTGGGAGAGCTGCGGGGGGAGGGAGGAAGGTGGGGGGGCGTCGGGGGGCTGAGACGGAGCTGGGCTGGGGGAGCCGCGCGCTGGAAGGAAACAGACGGAGCCGGTCTGTTAATACACATCTCTGTGACTCCTGCCCCCATCACAGTTTGGGGTTTTTTGATAATGGGATGGCCGACACGGCACCAGGCCAGCTGGGGTCGGATGGGATTTCTCAAAGGGGGAAGAGGGTCTTTGCTGCCGAGCTAGCGGGTCTCATTGACAGAGCGTTAAACTAGACTTGGAAGGGGAGGGAGATGATATCAGGCTTGCCCTGACAAGCTGTGGGATGACACGCCAAGGTTAGCGGGACAGGGTGCTAGCGAGGGCCCTCAGCCCATTGCTCTGAGATGTGCTGGGTACAGGGCAGCACAGGTGAAGTCTTACGGAGATGAGCTGGGGGCTCCCGAGGTAATAGGAGCCAACAAGGAAACAACAGTGAAATCATAGAATCATAGAATGTTGTGGGTTGGAAGGGACCTTTAGAGGTCATCTAGTCCAACCCCGCCCCTGCCATGAGCAGGGACATCTTCCACTAGGTCAGGTTGCACAGAGCCCCGTCCAAGCTGACTGTTTCCAGGGATGGGGCATCTACCACCTCTCTGGACAGCCTGTGCCATGCCTCACCACCCTCATTGTAAAACATTTCTTCCTTATGTCTAGTCTAAATCTACCCTCTTTTAGTTTAAAGACATTACCCCTTGTCCTATCGCTACAGGCCCTGTTAGAAGTCTCTCCCCATCTTTCTTATAAGCCCTCTTTAAGTACTGAAAGGCCACAAGAAGGTCTCCCTGGAGCCTTCTCTTCTCCAGGCTGAACAACCCCACCTCTCTCGGTCTTTCCTCATAGGAGATTTGTTCCTCCCTCTGACGATTTTTTTGGCCCTCCTCTGGACCTGCTCCAACAGGTCCGTGTCTTTCCTGTGCTGAGGACTCCAGAGCTGGACGCAGTATTCCAGTTGGGTTCTCGCCAGAGCGGAGTAGAGGGGCAGAATCACCTCCCTTGACCTGCTGCTCACGCTTCTTTTAATACCTCAAAGGAATTAATGTGTGTTCCTCTGAGGAGGTGACATGCTGAAGTGCCTCTGCACCAATGCACGGAGCATGGGCAGCAAACAGGAGGGGTTGGAAGCCACCGTGCTGCTAGAAAGCTACGACCTAGTTGCCATTACTGGTGGGAGGAAGCCCATGACTGGAGTGGGGCTATGGATGGCTACAGGCTGTTCAGAAGGGACAGGCAAGGAAGGAGGGGGTGAGGGCTTGCCCTCTATGTCAAGAAATGGATAGGTTGTGAAGAGTTGTCTCTGGAGGACAGCCACGAGCAAGTTGAAAGCCTGTGGGTGAGAATTAGAGACTGAGGAAACAAAGGTCACCTTATGCTTGGTGTCTACTACAGGCCACCAGATCAAGGGGAGCCTACTGACGAAGCCTTCTTGCTGCAGCTACAGGAGGCATCGCACTCGCAGGCTCTCGTCCCGCTGGGGGACTTCCACCACCCCGACATCTGCTGGAAAAGTAGCACGGCGAGCTGTAGGCGATGCAGGAGACTCCTGGAGAGCACTGAGGATAACTTCTTAAGCCAGGTAATGGACAGTGTGTCGTGGATGGCGTGATAGATGCACTTTGCTCCTAAGAGAGAAGCAGCAATATGTTTATTGATATCAAACTTTGTTAAATTGCTGTTTCATAGTAAATGTGACAGCGGTTTAACAAGATTCGATGGCAAGGGACACTTGATTATTTACTGCATAGAGCTAGATGCAGCTGGATCCAAACTTGGTCTTGGACTTGGTCAACGGTTTATGTCTAAAGGATTATATGTGCACAAGCAATCGAAGATATAATCTTAGTGAAGCTTACAAAGTTTAGCAAGCTATTAGTCACTTACCGAGGATCTGTTGCGGCAAGGACTCTCTCAACACCGAGGCGTACGGGATCTCTGCGGCAGGCGTAACCTTGGGAGGCGTCCCTGCTCAAGGGGAGATCCCGTCGTGCAGCCCGCTGCCGTGCAGGAGAGCTCAAAGGGCTCTTGGGCTGCTCACTATTTATGGGGGTAAGATGACTGACTCCTAGTGATATTTGCATACCGACCACAGAGATCTTAGTTTCTTTCTTCCAGATTTGGCTTGAGTGGGACTTTGACCAGCACTGTGGTTAGGTGGGCGCATTGCCCACATCAGCCCTTGGCTATTGTGTTGTTATCTGTCTCCCGAATCCACTTTGAGCCGGACGCAGCCATCACGACCGCCACTGGTGGTTATCGATGGACCGCAAGACAGGGACTGAGGGAGCAAAGTCGCTCCCACTGTAAGAGAAGATCAGGTTCGTGACCCCATGAGGAACCTGGACGTACATAAGTCTATGGGATCTGACGAGATGCATCCCGGAGTCCTGAGGGAATGGGCTGATGTAGTTGCCAAGCCACTCTCCATGCTGTTTGAAAAGTCATGGCAGCCAGGTGAAGTCCCTGGTGACTGGGAAAAGGGAAACATTGCACCCATTTTTAAAATGGACAGGAAGGAGGATGCTGGGAACGACTGACCTGTCAGCCTCACCTGTGTGCCTGGGAAGATCATGGAACAGATCCTCCTAGAAGCTATGCTAAGGCACATGGAGGACAGGGAGGCGATTCGAGACAGCCAGCATGGCTTCACCAAGGGCAAGTCTTGCCTGACCAACCTAGTGGCCATCTATGACAGAGTGACTACAGCAGCGGACAAGGGAAGAGCTCCGGATGTCATCTACCTGGACTTCTGTAAGGCCTTTGACACAGTCCCCCACAACATCCTTCTCTCTGAATTGGAGATGGATTTGATGGAAGGACTGTCCAGTGGATGAGGAATTGGTTGGATGGTCGCATCCAGAGGGCAGTGGTCACAGCTCAATGTCCGGATGGAGATCAGTGACAAGCGGTGTCCCTCAGGGGTCCATATTGGGACCAGTACAGTTTAATATCTTCATCAATGACATAGACAGTGGGATCAAGTGCACCCTCAGCAAGTTTAGATGACACCAAGCTCAGTGGTGCAGATGACACGCCTGAGGGATGGGATGCCATACAGAGGGACCTGGACAAGCTTGAGAAGTGGGCCCATGCGAATCTCATGAGGTTCAACAAGGCCAAGTGCAAGGTCCTGCACCTGTGTCGGGGCAATGCCCGGTATCAATACAGGCTGGGGGATGAATGGATTGAGAGCAGCCCTGCAGGGAAGGACTTGGGGGTACCGGTGGACGGAAAGCTGGACATGAGCTGGCAATGTGCGCTCACAGCCCAAAAGCCAGCTGTATCCTGGGCTAGATCAAAAGCAGCATGGCCAGCAGGTCAAGGGAGGTGATTCTGCCCATCCACTCTGCTCTCCAAAAGAGGAAAAACCATCTTGGGTAGATTCCTTGGAGGAGTATGGGGCTGCTACCCTGGGTCTCAGGTCCCTAAAGCACACGTGAAAAAACTCCTGGAGATGCCTGGGAGGAGTCTTGGGCAGATCCTGGAGGAGAGAGTTTCACCCAAAGGACAAAAATATACTCTGGGTGCTTCCTTCGAGGAGTCTGGAGCTGCTACCCAGGATCTCAGGTCCTTGAAGCAGTGGTCAGAAGACTCTGGAAATTGCTTCGGAGGAGTCTGGGGTGGACCCGGAGGACAGAACTTCCTCTAAAGAAGAAAAAACATCTCGTGAAGCTTTGTTGGAGGAGTCTGGGGCTGCTACGTGGGATCTCACGTCACTACATCAGGGGTCAAAAGACTCCAGGACATGCCTGGTAGCAGTCTCGGGTGGATCGCAGAGGAGAGAGTTTCCTCCAAAAGAGGGAAAAACTTCTTGGGTATCTTCCTTGGAGGAGTCCGGGACTGCTACGCAGGATCTCACATCACTAAATCAGAGGTGAAAACACTCCAGGAGATGCCTGGGAGGAGTCTCGGGTGGATCCCAGAGGAAAGAGTTTCCTCCACAGGAGAAAAATATACTCGGGAAGCTGCCTTGGAGGAGTCTGGGACTGCTACCCAGGTACTAATGTCCCTAAAGCGTATCTCCAAACACTCTGGGATCTTCCTGAGAGGAGTCCTGGGTGGATCCCAGAGGAGAGATCTTCCTTTAAAAGAGAAAAATCATCTCAGGAAGCTTCCTTGGAGGAGTCTGGGGATGCAACCTGGAATCACAGGTCCCTGAAGCAGAGGTCCAAACACTCTGGGAGATGCCTGGGAGGAGTCTCGGGTTCATCCTGGTGGAGAGTGCTTCCTCCAAAAGAGGAAAACCTTTTCGGGTAGCTTCCTTGGAGGAGTCTGGGACAGCTACCCGGGATCTCATGTCCCTGAAGCAGAGGTCAAAAGGCTCTGGGAGATGCCTGGGAGGAGTCTCGGGCAGATCCCTGAGGAGAGATCTTCCTCTAAAGGAGGAAAAACATCTGAGGTAGCTTCCTTGAAGGAGTCTGGGGCTGCTACCCGGGATTCCACGTCCCTAAATCAGAAGTCGGAACTCTCTGGGAGATATTTGGGAGGAGTTTCACGTCCATCCCAGAGGAGACAGTTTCCTTTAAAGGAGAAAAGACATCTCGGGTAGCTTCCTTGGAGGAGTCTGGGGCTGCTACCTGGGATCTCATGTCTCTGAAGCAGAGGTCAAAAGACTCCGGGAGATGCCTGGAGAACTCCTGAGGAGGATGAGGATTACGATGAGTTCTGAGGAGAAGGAGAAGGGGGAGGAAGAGGAGAAAAACTCCTGAGGAGGAAGAAGAAGAAGAGGAGGAGGAGGACAAGGACACCTGAGGGCATGGAGGGCTCCAGGAAAAAGGAGGAGAAGGACTCCTGAGGTGGAAGCAGAGGAGGAGGAAGAGAACGATGAGGAAGAGGATAACTCCTGAGGATGAGGAGTAGGATTTCTGAGGGGGAGTATGAAAGGGGAACCTGAAGACAAGGACTCCAATGGAGGAGGAGGAGGATGGGGAAGACTCCTTAAGACGAGGAGGAGGACTCAAGACGAAAAGGACTGTGGAGGAGGAGGAGGATGACAATGATGGCAACTCCATAGGAGGAGAAGGACTCATGAGGAAGAGGACTCTAGAGGAGGAGGAGGAGGAAGAGGAGGACACCTGAGGAGAAGACCTCCTATAGATGAGATGGAGGAGGACACCATAGGAAGAGGAAGGACTCATGAGGAAGAGGACTCTAGAGGAGGAGGAGGAAGAGGAGGACACCTGAGGAGAAGACCTCCTATAGATGAGATGGAGGAGGACACCATAGGAAGAGGAAGGACTCATGAGGAAGGGGAAAAGGAGTCTAGAGGAGGAGGAGGAGGAGGAAAACTCCTGAGGAGATGGAGGAGGAAGAGGAGGAGGACTCCTGAGGAGGAGAATCGAGACAAAGAATTGAGTCCTGAGGAGTAGGAGGAGGAGGAGGATGACACCTCTAGAGTAGAAGGAGCACTCATGAGGATGAGGACTCCTGGGGAGCATAAGGCCAGCTGAGGAGGAAGAGGAGGTGGATTCCTGAGGAAGAAGAGAAGGAGTCCTCCTCTTGAGGAGGAGGTTTCCTTAGCAGGAAGAGGAGGACTCTGAGTAGGAAAAAAGGAGGAGGACTCCTGAGGAAGAGAAAGAGAAGGAAGACTCCTGAAGAGGAGTACTCCTGAAGAGGAGTACTCCTGAGGAGGATGAGGACTCCTGAAGAGGAGAATTCTGTACAAGGAGTCCTGAGTAGGAGAAGGAGGGGGATTCCGGAGAAGGAGGAGAGAATGACGAAGAAGAGGATAACTCCTGAGGATGAGGACGACTCCCAAGGAGGACAATCTAGAAAAGGAGGAGTCCTGAGTAGGAGCAGGAGGAAGGCTCCTGAGGAGGACGACTTCTATCGAGTAGAAGAAGCACTCATGAGGACAAGCGGGAGGACTCCTGAGGATGATAAGGCCTCCTGAGGAGGAGGAGAACTCTTGAGGAGAAAGAAGGAGTGGACTCCTGAGGAGAATGAGGAGGAGGATTCCTTAGGGGGAAGAGGTAAACACCTGAGGAGGGGGTGAAGGAGGACTTCAGAGGAGGAGGCGGCAGAGGAGGAGGAAGAGGAAGAGGACTCCTGAGGAGGAGGAAGATAAGGAGGAGTTCTGAGGAGGAGTACTCCTGAGGAAGAGCAGGACTCCTGAGGAGGAGAACTCTGAAGAAGGAGGCATCCTGTGTGGGAGGAGGAGGCCTGAGGAGGAGGAGAAGAAAGAGGAGGACTCCTGAGGAGGAAGAGAAGGAGAAGGACTCCTGAGGAAGTGAAGGAGGAATCCTGAGGAGGAGGAAGAGATGGACTCCTGAGGAGGAAGAGGTAGAGGAGGAGGACTCCTGAATAGAAGGACTCCTCTAGGAGGAAGAGGAGGACTTGAGAAGAGGAGAACTCTGAAGGAGGAGGAGTCCTGAGGAGGAGAAGGAGGGGAACTCCTGATGAAGAGGTGGAAAACTCCTGGACAGGAAGAGAACTTCTGAGGACTCCTGAGGAGGAGGAGGAAGAGAAGGAGGAGGACTCCTGAAGAGCAGGACTTCGGAGTAGGTGAAGGAGGACTCCTGAAGAGGAGTACTCCTGAGGAGGACGAGGACTCCTGAGGAGGAGAATTCTGTAGAAGAAGGAATCCTGAGTAGGAGAAGGAGGAGGATTCCTGAGGAGGAGGAGGAGGAGGAAGACGATGCCTTAGGAGAAGAAGGAGGAAGAGGAGGAGGACTCCTGAGGAGGAGGAGGACTCCTGAGGAGGAGAATCTAGACAAGAAGTGCTGAGGAGGAGGAAGGGTCCTGAGGAGGATGACTCGTATGGAGTAGAAGGAGCACACATGAGGCTGAGCGGGAGCACTCCTGAGGAGGATGAGGAGAACTCTTGAGGAGAAAGAAGGAGAAGGACTCCTGAGGAGGAAGAGGAGGAGAAGGACTCCTAGGAGTTGAAGGATGAATCCTGAGGAGCGGAAAGAGATGGTCTCCTGAGAAGGAGGAGGAGGAGTCCTGAGGAGAAGAACTCTTTTGAAGGAGGAGTCCTGAGGAGGAGAAAGAGGGGAAGTCCTGATGAAGAAGTGGAAAATTCCTGAATAGGAAGAGAACTTCTGAGGAGGACATAGGAGGACTCCTGAAGAGGAGGACTTCTGAGTAGGTGAAGGAGGACTCCTGAGGAGGAGGAATAGAAGGAGGACTCCTGAAGAGGAGTACTCGTGAGGAGGACAAGGACTCCTGAGGAGAATTCTGTACAAGAAGGAGTCCTGAGTAGAAGGGGGATTCCTGATGATGATGAGGAAGAAGACGACTCCTTAGGAGAAGAAGGAGGAAGAGGACGAGGACTCCTGAGGTGGACGAGGACTCCTGAGGAGAATTCTGTACAAGAAGGAGACCTGAGTAGGAGAAGGATGAGGATTCCTGAGGAAGAGGAGGAGGAGGAATAAGAAGACTACTTAGGAGAAGAAGGAGGAAGAGGAGGAGGAGGAGGACCCCTGAGGTGGAGAACCTAGACAAAGAGAAGTCCTGAGTAGGAGGGGGAGAAAAGGGTCCTGAGGAGGACGACTTGTATAGAGCAGAAGGAGCACTCATGAGGACAAGCGGGAGGACTCCTGAGGAGGATAAGGTCTTCTGAGGAGGAGGAGAACTTTTGAGGAGAAAGAGGGAGTGGACACCTGAGGAGGGCGGGGAGAATTCCTTAGGGGGAAGAGGTAAAGTCCAGAGGAGGAGGTGAAGGAGGACTTCTGAGGAGGAGGAGGTGGAGGAGGAAGAGGACTCCTGAGGGGGAGGAAGATAAGGAGGAGTTCTGAGGAGGAGTACTCCTGAGGAAGAGCAGCACTCCTGAGGAGGAGAACTCTGAGGAAGGAGGCATCCTGTGTAGGAGGAGAAGTCCTGAAGAGGAGGACACCTGAGAAGGGGGAGGAGGAGGAAGAGAAGGAGGACTCCTGAGGAGTTGAAGGAGGAATCCTGAGGAGGAGGAAGACATGAACTCCTGAGGAAGAGGAGGACTCCTGAGGAGGACTCCTGTAGGTGGAAGAGAAGGACTCCTGAAGAGCAGAACTCTGTTGAAGTCCTGAGTCCTGAGGAGAAGTCCTGAGGAGGTGGAGGAGAGGAAGTCCTGATGAAGAGGTGGAGAACTCCTGAATGGGAAGAGAACTTCTGAGGAGGTCATAGGAGGACTCCTGAGGGGGAGGACTGCTATAAAGGAGGAGGAGGAGCAGGACTCCTGAGGAGGAGGAGGACTGCTATAAAGGAGGAGGAGGAAGAGGAGGACTCCTGAGCACAAGGGCTTGTGAGGAGGAGGAGGAGGAGGAGGAGGAGGGCAAGGACTGCTGAGGAGGAGGAGAAGTGGAAGAGGAGGAGGAGAGGGGGCAGGAGGCATCCTGCGGAGGGGGAGGACTCTGGATAGTCACGCCGTCGATGCTGCAGTCGTTACCCAGCGCTCCTCCAGCGACGGGTGGCAGCGGCAGAGCCGCGGCAGAGGCCGTGTCTCGGTGCCGGTCCCGCTGCCGCACACGGCCCCTCCTCCCGGCGCACTTCGCTCCGTGGCGGCGGGCAGCAGCCCCGCTGCAGCGTGTCCCTGCGGGAGCCCCCGCCCCGCAGCTCCCCGTCCCTCCGCCCCGCGGCCCGGCCCGGCCCGGTCCGGCTCCGTCCCCGTCCCCCCGCCGCCCCGTTCTCCCCCGGCCCCGCTCCCCGCCGGGCCGCGCTGCCGGGGCTCCCCGCGGCGGGGGCGGAGCCGGCCTGAGCGGCGGCTCATGAATATTCATGAGGGCGGGCGGGGCGGCCCCGGCCCCGGCCCCGGGAGGCGGCAGCGGCCGGAACCGGCGGTGGGGGAGCGCGGCGGGGCCGGGGCGGGAGCGCCCGGGGCGGGGAGAGCTTTGTCCCGAAGCCCCCAAACTTCACCCGGTTCTGGTTTTTACGTCGTTGAAGGTCCGTTGCCAGAGCCCGGGCTGTTCAGACGTGCTGGTGTGCGACTGAGTTGGCCTTTTCCCTCGGATTTGGCAGGTTTTTGGTGTCCGTGAGGGTACGTTGTGTCCGTAGGGTTTGTCGGTCGGATGAACGGAGGGAAAGTTAATTTCCGCCCTTTAGTTCAAGTGTGGAAAAAAGGACACGCTCAATGCTTGCTGCTCCTTGTGGTGACGCGAATTGGGTGGTTTTAGGGTGATGAAGCAGCCTCAGAGTGGTGTTGCAGAGGGTGGGAGCTCCCGGAGCCAAGGTGCATCCATCAGAAGCCGGCACGAAGCCGGGAGGCGAGAGCTGGCCCCGGGCGGGTTCTTGCCTTCTGCCTGCGGGACGGGTTTCCACAGCTCGCGGGTGCTGGGAGAGGCTGGGGGTGGGCACGGGGGTGTCCTGGGGCCCAGCGCCTTTGCAGAGCCTTGCTGCTCCTCTGACTTCCAGGATGGAGAGAGTTCTGTTTCTGCGGTGAGCTTTTCAGTTGCACGTTTTTCAAAAGACAAAGTCTGTTTTTTCGAGTTCGAACATTCAGAAAATAATCTCCTTACACCTGCGGACAGAGCAGAAACCTGAAGTCATTAATGTACAAGAAGTAATTGGAACGTGCTGAAAGTTTCTATGTGCTGGGAAGCTGGGAGTGCTTCTGATTGGGAAATATGGCAGCAGAACTTGCTCTGAGACTGGAAATAACTGCAGTAATGTTGTGGCCATTGATGACTATAAATGCGATGTCACTAATTGCCATCGTTTTTCTCTGCAAGCTTGTACCGCCTGATGTGCTGCCAGCCTGCCGGTTGTCACCTCGCTGCTGCATGACTGCTCCTGGGTGCTTCTCTGGGGTCCCCTGTGCACCCAGGCTTTTGAGGCAGCCTTGCTGCTGCCCCTTCCCGGTACCCAACCCCTGACCCAGCCCTCCTGCCCCAGTGACACACATCCCTGGGCATCCTCGGCGAGTCCCCGGTTCCTTCCTTGCAGCGGCTCCTCCATGCTTCTCCTGCGCCGTCCTTCTGCCCAAGGGCAGCTCCTGGGGCTGCTCCTCGTCCTAAGGAGACAACGGGGACTGTCACAGGCTGCTCTGTGCTGTGCACTTCTCACAGCTGCATCTTCTTAAATGTTGAAAAAATGCCTGTGTGAAAATAAAATTAATAATCAGAATAATTGATAAGGAATTACTAACCAAGAATTATTCGAGATTTAAACAAAATAGTTTTTCTTCCGAACACTTCTGTAGTTCAACTTGCTTATTTTTTCTTCACCTTGCCTTCAAGCTCCTGCTCAGTTCTGCTTTGTCCTGCATCTCTCGTTGTTTCTCGTACCGATCTCATGTAGCCAGGCAGACCGATTTCCTCCTCCTTTTCCCCGGTTTTCGCCCTCTGAATCTGTTCTGTCATCACCTGGTCTTTGTGGAAAGACGTTTAAAAACTGCAGTTGCATGCTCTGGCCTTCCAGGAGGTGCCTGTAGCTGCAGGGATGCCGTGTGAAGCAGGTGGGACAGGCCTGGTGTCTGCTCCGGGTCGGTGTTTCCTCCCCTCTGGTGCTGCTGAAGGCAGGGTGCTGTGGACAGGCAGCTGCAGCTCGGGTTCAGAGCAGAACCGGGTCTGTGGAGGGAAGAGCTGCCGGGTCCCGCTGCGTGAGCCGCCGTGCCGGGCTGGAGCAGCACCGCAGTGCCGGCAGAGCTCTGGTCCCTGGCTGCCTCCTGCCCCGCAGCCCGGTCCCCCAGCAGCGTCCTCTCCCCTCTGCCAGCCTGCTTGCCCTGGGGTTGAGCTTGGGCTCAACCTTTTGTTCCTCATTAGTCCCTCAGGGGTTTCCCTGGGGGTTTTTGTTTGTTTGCTTGCTTTTTCTCTGCTATGCTCTGTTAAAAAAAACCAAAAACCCAAACCCTTACTGTAGCTCTTTGGATTTCTGGCATTAAATTAGGTGGTGTTTTATGGGCTGAACTAAAGGAAGTCTGTAGGATTTCTGCCCAGGAGTGAAGTGACCAGAAAGGACTGTCCTGGTACGCTGCTGCCAGCCTTCAGTCTAGTGAAATAGCTGGTCGTGGTGTATGTTTGTTGCAAATACTCTGATTTTTAAATAATCAAGATTTGATCATATAGAAAGGTTAAGTTTGATTAATAAATAAAAGAATAAAATACACAGGTATAAGTTAGGATTGTTAAGTTTGAAACAATAACCATAGAAACCTCACCAGGGAGTCGCTGTTCCGTATTAAGGACCTACTTGTAGCAAGATGTTACTAATCGTAACGAGAGGGAACGATGAAGAATTGAATAGAGCAGTTTTGTCTGGGTCCCATAACAGTGTGACCTGGCCAGTGATGCTGCTTGGAAAGTTCCTTACCTTTCCCACCTTGATTCGAATATCAAGAATGCCAATCAATCAATATTAATAGAAACAACCACTGATTATTTTAAGTATGGCTATTGATAGAACAGTATAATCCAGAGAGCGATTAATAAAAATTAAATTACATATATTCTGTATGAAGGTAACTAGATATGATTTATCTGTGATTTAATCATAAACTAACTGCTGAACAATGTAGCATTGTGAATAGGTAGGACTTGCTTGTCAAGAGAATGATAAGTTGTAGGCCTTGTCGGTAAACCGAGGAAAACTTAGGAAGATTCCAAGAATGGAATTTTGCAACCAACCTGAGCCTGCGCAAAGATGGGGTTCGACTAAAGGACAGGATGAGGAAGACTATGGCCGACCACCAGAGGACCTTAGACGACCACCTGTGTACCTGGAGGCGCATGCGTCACGAGCATTTACATATATTAATGAGTTCTTGGAAACGGTATGAGTATGTTAATTGTTGCTTGGAAATGTGATGAATATGTATACTTTGATTGTATATAACTTCTGTAGCAGAGAAACTAAGCACGCACACGAGGTGGAGTGATCCCCTGTGCGTCCAGCGCTGCAATAAAGATGTGCCTGCTCACCTACGTACATTGTGTAGGTGACTTTTTCTATTAGAGATTTTTAACATGTTTAACAGTCATGTAACCCAAATGCATGTTAAATAGACAAGTTTTGCCCTTCTTCCTGATCTGTCTGGGAGATAATTCTCAGGAGGTCATAAACGGTATGTTCTGCTGTGCTTTAAAATAACCTGTCGCCAGAAATGTCTTCCTTAGTGCCTGCGCAGAGCGAGAACCTCCAGAAGCGAGGGCGTGCTGACCCTCGGGCAGCTTCAAAGCAACGAATACTTGTAAAGAGGTTAAAAATCCAGTCCCCTGGTAGCAGCGTGCGTGTCTAAATCCACCTGACTCCACATCACTCAGCACTCAATCAAAAGTTTTTGTGGGTAGGGGTGGATGAAGTCGGTATACTCTAGAGGCAGGTGCTAAAACTGGCCAGGCAGTTCATCTAAATAAATCAAAATTTACCTTTGAATGGAGTGTCATGCCTTTAGATGTAGGGGGGTGTATTGCTTTTTCCTTCCTTGGTCTGAGCACAGCGCAGTGAGAGGTGTTTCCACCTGGGGGAGGGAAACTCATCCAACAGCCATCATCAGCCTCAGGACTTGTGGTCCTTGATGGAGGCCTAAGTGCTTGGGATAGCTTTAGTTGTGTGGTGCTTCTCATTCTGCTCCCAGCTTTTCCCATTAACGTTTGCTCTTTGGTTAATTTGTCTGTGCAGTGTTTAGTAAACATTCTCCATTCAGAGCTCTGAGTCCCTTTTTTTTTTTTTTTTTTTAAAGGCAGGTAAACTACATGTGCCTTTCTTTGAAACCCCATGAATAGCTCTGGAGTTTACCTTGGGAGCAGAGAAAATAGGGACCCTTTAGAGCAGAGAAGAGACTTTAATAGGAGAAGCACTGCAATGATATGCTGCTTGTGAGGAGGAAAGTACCTGCTTCAACTTCTTTTGGTAGCTTCTGCATTGTTTAGCAATAACTACTAAAAAGACTGATTACTTCTGTTACAGGACATCTTGAAAAACAAGGGTTAAAAGTAAGAAAGAAGAATGTAAAGAAGATGCTTCATAACAACTGCGCCTGGCACTTAGACATATTAGAGATAACGACTGTCTTCACTAGCTCTCTGCTAACTAGCAATAACGATTAGCACAAGGACGAATCGTAGAAAAATAGGATGGACTGCCAAAACAGTGCCCTAGAGTTAACCTGTCTCATTATGATCTCATTATAATGGTAAGGAACACACCTCCTAGCTAGAAAAGCCCCAACCCAATTAAGCCCCCTACTCTCTGAGCATGCGTGGTGAATTAAGAGAGAACTGTAACTTTAAGATGAAGTAAGAAAAGTATTAACCAAGAGTTAATCAAGGGGTAGAACCAGGAGGCGTAACTAACTTTGTTAACTGTTTTAAGTACCTTTTCATGATTTTAACCCGGTGTGCATGTCAGGAGGAGAAATCCCCTTGCACCCGGCGCCGCAATAAACACGCCTGCTTTATAACTCTGTGTGAGTTGTGAAGTTTGTTTCCGCGTGTCAGTACTGGAATACTGTCAATACTGTCAATACCCCAATACAGCCCGAGGGGTCCCGTCCCGGCACACAGAGCCCGGCGGAGACCTGCGCGGGGGACGGGCGGGAGCGGCGGCAGCAGGAACACGCTCCCGAGCCGGTCCCCTCCCGGGGCCGGCCCGGGCCGGGCTTCCCGAGCGGGGCGCGCCCCCGGGAGCGGGGCGAGCCCGGGCGCGGCTGGCTACCGAGCCCGGCTGGCTACCGAGCCCGGCGGCGGGGCCGGGCCGGCCGGCAGCGCCGAGCACCGGGCGCAGTGTGCCGCGGGTGCGGCCGAGGGCCGGCGCGGGCTTCGTCCCGGCCGGCACCGTGCGCCTCCGGGGAGCGCCGGGACGGCGGCAGCCGGCTCGGCCCCTCGGCCTCGGCGTCCTCGTCGCCGCCCGGGACACGGGGACCCCCGGGGCGCTCCCCGGCCCCCGGCAGCGTCCTGCCCCCCCACCCCCGCCGGAGCGGGGCAGGACGCGGAGCTGCAGCGCCCGGTGCGCGGTGCCGAGGGGCCGGTTCCTGCCCGCCATCGCGCTGCCCGCCCCGCCCGCCCCTGCCGCTGCGCCCCGACCGGCCGGGGGGGCTCGGCTGGGCCCGGCCCGGCTCGGCTCGGCTCGGGTCGGGTCGTTTCGGCTCGGCTGCTCTGGGCTCGGCTCGACTCCGCTCGGCGAGACTCGGCACGGCTCGGGTGATTTCGGCTCCGCTCCGATCCCCTCGGCCCGGCGGGACTCGGCGGGGCGGGTCTGGGCCGGGCCCGGTGCCGCAGCCCCCGCCCAGGCGAACCGGCCCGGGCGGTGCCCACGCAGGAGCTCTCCTCGGGCGGGTCCCGGGACACCCCTGCCGAGCTCCGCCGAACCCCCCTCGCTGGGCGGCAGCCGGCGGGACCGAGAGACCCCGGCGGGCGCAGGGCAGAGGCGCGGCGGTCCCGGCCCGCCCCTCCCCGCCCCTCCCGGGACAGAGGGGTCCGCAGCGGCTGTCCCGGGGCTGCTGCCCCACGCCCACCCGTGCAGCGGCACCGAAGCGGGTGGAAGAGGCCCCCGGCTGCCGACCCCAAACGCGCCCCCCCGCAGGAGCTCCCGGAGCGAGGGGGCCCTGGCCGGGGACGCCCGGCTGGCTCCAGCCCCGGGACGCGGAGCATCTCCCACGGGAGGCGGTTCCGCCGCCGCCGAGCCCCGCTGCGGGGAGCGGGGTGGGGAGCGTCCCGCCGGCGACCCGCCACGTCCCGGGTGGGCAGCGCGCGCGCGCACCCGCGTGTGCATTTGCTTTTCCCCGCGGCCGTTTCGCTGCAGTTTGTAATAACGGGGCCGCGGGCGGGGACGGAGGGAAGGGGCGGAGCCGGAGCGAAGGGGCGGAGCCGGAGCGAAGGGGCGGAGCCGGAGCGAAGGGGCGGGGCCCGTCCGGCGGGTTCTCTGCCGGGGAAGGGGCGGAGGGGGTGGTCCGCTCCCGGGGCCTGAGCGCTGCCCGGGAGCAGAGGCGGGACGGCGGGGAGGAGGAAGGGGGCGGCCGGGGTGCGGGACCCGGCGGGCGGAGGGCGAGCGGAGCGCAGGGCTCGTGTCGGCCACGTCCCGCGGCGAGAACCGGGCTCCCGCGGGGCGGCGGGGGGGTCACGGCGGAGCGGGGAGCTGCCGGGGGGCGGGGAGCGTGCGGGACTCGCTCCGGGGGAGCGGGGGGCTGCGGAGGCAGCGGCGGGGCCCGAGGGGGAGGAGCTCTCGCAGCGCGACCGGGAGAGAGGAGACACAGACGGCAACTGCGGCAGAGGAGACCGACGCTCCGCTTTTATTGCGCGCACGGCCGGGCAGCGAGCGGAGGCTCCGTCCCGTCGGAGCAGCGCGCCCGCAGCCTTTCCGAGCGGGACACGTCCGGCACAGGGCAGGAGACCCCCGGGGACCTGTGCCGGTCCGCCCCAACAGCCAAAACGGTGATGCACTCCTCCAGGGCAGCGCTGTGAAGGCCTCCGGAAAACCTGTGTTTTGGAATATCAAAAAAAAAGTGAAAAGCCGTAAAGTGCTCCCAAAATACTAAATGGTGACGCGCTCCAAACAAGCCCCAGAGTGCAGGACTACCTCCAAAAATTACTCCAAACTGTGCAGGGCTCCTACCAAAAAATTACTCCAAACGGTGCAGGGATCCTGCCAAAAAATTACTCCAAACAGTGCAGGACTGCCCAAAAATTCTCCAGGGCAGTGCTGTTAAGGCCTCTGGAAAAAATGGGTTTGGTAATATTCCAAAAAGGACCAAAGGTGTAAAGTGCTCCCAGAAAACTAAATGGTGACAAACTCCAAAGAAGCCCAAGGGTACAGAGGTACAAAAAAGAACCGGTTTGGAGAGCTCCCACAAAAACGAAACGGTGCAGGACCATCCAAAAAAATTAAAGGAGAACAGCTCCCAAAAAACCAAAAGGTGATGCATTCCTCTGGGAGGTCGGCGTGGCGATACAATCCAGAAATCACGGGTTTTGTAATATTCCAAAAAATAGCAAAACCAGAAAGGGCATCCAAAACCCCCCAAAAAAATGGTGACCCTTGCAAAACAAGACCAAGGGTACAGAGCTCAAAAAAAGCCCCAGGGTGCAGAACGCCTTCCAAAAAATACACCAAAGGGTGCAGCGCTCCCTCCAGAAATTACTCCACAGCGTGTAGGACTCCCCAAGAAAAACTCCAAATGGGGGAAGGCTCCCCCAAAATACTCCAAATGGTGCAGGGTTCCCTCCAAAAATTACTCCAAATGGAGCAGGGTTCCCTCCAAAAATTACTCCAAATGGAGCAGGGCTCCCAAAAAAATATTCCAAATGGAGCAGGACTCCCCAAAAAATATTCCAAATGGAGCAGGACTCCCCAAAAAATATTCCATGTGGTGCAGGACTCCCAAAAAATTACTCCAGACCGTGTAGGACTCCCCAAGAGGTACTCCGAATGATGCAAGACTCCCAAAAAACCCAAATGGTGATGGTCCCCTCCGGGGCGGGGCGGGGCGGCGCAGTGATACTCACCTCTGGCGGGGCGGCTCTCCGATGCTCTCCTCTGGGTGGGGGGGGCGGTGCGGTGATCCTCTCTACCAGGTGGGGTCCGGCGCGGCGATGCTCTCCACGAGATGGGGGGTCGTCACAGCGATGCACTCCAGAAATAATGGGCTTTGTAATATTCCAAAAACCAGCAAAACCAGAAAGGGCACCCAAAAAACAAAACGGTGACCCTTGCAAAACAAGGCCAAGGGTACAGAGCTCAAAAAAAGCCCCAGGGTGCAGGACTCCTTCCAAAAAATACTCCAAACTGTGCAGGACTCCCCCCAAAATACTCCAAACTGTGCAGGACTCCTTCAAAAAAATACTCCAAACTGTGCAGGACTCCCTCCAAAAATTACTCCAAACAGTGCAGGGCTCCCCAAGAAATATTCCACATGGTGCAGGACTCCCAAAAAACCCAAATGGTGATGATCTCCTCTGGGGGGTGCAGGCGGAATGGTGATGCTCTCCTCCGGGGCGGGGCAGCGCGACAATGGTCTCCTCTGGCGGGGCGGGGCGGCGATGCTCTCCACTGGGTGGGGCGGCCGGCAAGGTGATGCACTCCAGAAATCACGGGTTTTGTAATATTCCAAAAAATAGCAAAACCAGAAAGGGCACCAAAAAACCAAAAAAAACGGTGACCCTTGCAAAACAAGACCAAGGACACAGAGTTCAAAAAAAGCCCCAGGGTGCAGGACTCCTTCCAAAGAAAATACTATAATGGTGCAGGATGCCCAAGAAATTACTCCAAAGGGTGCAGGACTCCCCTAAAAATTACTCCAAACTGTGTAGGGCTCCTCAAGAAATACTCCAAAGGGTGCAGGACTCCCAAAAAACCCAAACGGTGATGCTCTCCTCCGGGGGGTGCAGGTGGCATGGTGATACTCTCCTCCAGGGCATGGCGGGGCGGGGCGGCGATGCTCTCCTCTGGGTGGGGGGGCCGGCACGGTGATCCTCTCCATGGGGCGGGGCGAGCTGGCGTGGTGATGCACTCCAGAAATCACAGGTTTTGTAATATTCCAAAAAAAAGCACAACCAGAAAGGGCACCCAAAAAACAAAACAGTGACCCTTGCAAAACAAGACCAAGGGTACAGAGCTCAAAAAAGCCCCAGGGTGCAGGACTCCATCCAAAAAATACTCCGAAGGGTGCAGGGCTACCTCCAAAAATTATTTCAAACCGTGTAGGACTCCCCAAGAAGAACTTCAAAACAGGGGAAGGATCCCCCGAAATACTCCAAACGGTGCAGGCCTCCCTCCAAAAATTATTCCAAATGGTGCAGGACTCCCAAAAAAATATTCCATATGGTGCAGGACTCCCAGAAAAAAATATTCCATATGGTGCAGGACTGCCAGAAAAAAATATCCCATATGGTGCAGGACTCCCAAAAAATTACACCGAACTGTGCAGGACTCCCAAAAAATTACTCCAAACCGTGCAGGACTCCGATATAGGTAATCCAAATGATGCAAGACTCCGCAAAAACCCAAATGGTGATGCTCCCCTCCGGGGAGGGGCGGCGCGGTGATACTCACCTCTGGCAGGGCGGCTCTGTGATGCTCTCCTCTGCGTGGGGGGCCGGCGCGGTGATGCTCTCCAGAAATAACGGGCTTTGTAATATTCCAAAAAATAGCAAAACCAGAAAGAGAACCCAAAAACCAAAAAGGTGACCCTTGCAAAAAGAGGCCAAGGGTAAAGAGCTCAAAAAAAGCCCCAGGGTGCAGGACACGTTCCAAAAAATTCTCCAAAAGTTGCAGGACTTCCTCCAAAAATACTCCAAACGTGGTAGGGCTCCCTCCAAAAATTGCTCCAAACCGTGCAGGACTCCCCAAAAATTTACTCCAAATGGTGCAGGGCTCCCTCCAAAATTACTCCAAACCGTGCAGGACTCCCAAAAAAATTAGTCCAAACCGTGTAGGGCTCCCCAAGAAATAGACCAAAGGGTGCAGGACTCCCCCAAAAATATTCCAAATGGTGCAGGACTCCCAAAAAACCCCAAATGGTGATGCTCTCCTCCGGGGGGTGCAGGTGGCATGGTGATACTCTCCTCCGGGGCATGGCAGGGCGGCGCGGCGATGCTCTCCTCTGGGTGGGGGGGCCAGCGCGGTGATCCTCTCCACGGGATGGGGGGGGCGGCGCAGTGATGCACTCCAGAAATCACAGGTTTTGTAATATTCCATAACCAGCAAAACCAGAAAGGGCACCCAAAAACCAAAATGGTCACCCTTGCAAAACAAGGCCAAGGGTACAGAGCTCAAAAAAAGCCCCAGGGTGCAGGACGCCTTCCAAAAAATACACCAAAGGGTGCAGGGCTCCCTCCAAAAATTACTCCAAATGGAGCAGGGCTCCCAAAAAAATATTCCATAGGGTGCAGGGCTCCCCCAAAATACTCCAAATAGTGCAGGGCTCCCTCCAAAAATTACTCCAAATGGTGCAGGGCTCCCTCCAAAAATTACTCCAAATGGAGCAGGGCTCCCAAAAAAATATTCCAAACGGTGCAGGACTCCCAAAAACCCCAAATGGTGATGCTCTCCTCCAGGGGGTGCAGGTGGCATGGTGATACTCTCCTCCGGGGCATGGCGGGGCGGCGCGGCGATGCTCTCCTCTGGGTGGGGGGGCCAGCGCGGTGATGCACTCCAGAAATCACAGGTTTTGTAATATTCCAAAAACCAGCAAAACCAGAAAGGGCACCCAAAAAACAAAACGGTGACCCTTGCAAAACAAGACTAAGGGTACAGAGCTCAAAAACAGCCCCAGGGTGCAGGACTCCTTCCAAAAAATACACCAAACGGTGCTGGGCTCCCTCGAAAAACTAGTCCAAATGGAGCAAGACTCCCTCCAAAAATTACTCCAAATGGAGCAGGACTCCCAAACAAATATTCCAAATGGAGCAGGACTCCCAAAAAAATATTGCATATGGTGCAGGACTCCCAAATATATTGCATATGGTGTAGGACTCCCAGAAAATTACTCCAAACCGTGTAGGACTCCCCAGGAGATACTCCAAATGGTGCAAGACTCCCACAAAACCCAAATGGTGATGCTCCCCTCCGGGGTGGGGCGGCGCGGTGATACTCACCTCTGGCGGGGCGGCTCTCCGATGCTCTCCTCTGGGTGGGGGGGCGGGTGCGGTGATCCTCTCTACCAGGTGGGGTCCGGCGCGGTGATGCTCTCCACGAGATGGGGGCTCATCGTGGCGATGTACTCCAGAAATAACGGGTTTTTTAATATTCCAAAAACCAGCAAATCCAGAAAGGGCACCCAAAAGCATAACGGTGACCCTTGCAAAACAAGGCCAAGGGTACAGAGCTCAAAAAAAGCCCCAGGGTGCGGGACTCCTTCCAAAACATACTCCAAACTCTGCAGGACTTCTTCAAAAAATACTCCAAAACGTGCAGGACTCCCCAGGAAAAACTCCAAACGGTGCAGGGCTCCCCCGAAGTACTCCAAACAGAGCAGGGCTCCGTCCAAAAATTACTCCAAACCGTGCAGGACTCCCCAAAAATTACTCCAAACTGTGCAGGGCTCCCCAAGAAATACTCCACATGGTGCAGGACTCCCAAAAAACCCAAATGGTGATGATGTCCTCTGGGGGGTGCAGGCGGAATGGTGATGCTCTCCTCCGGGGCGGGGCGGTGATGGTCTCCTCTGGCGGGGGGGGTTGGCGATGCTCTCCACCGGGTGGGGGTCCGGCACGGTGATGCACTCCAGAAATCACGGGTTTTGTAATATTCCAAAAAATAGCAAAACCAGAAAGGGCACTGAAAAACCAAAAAAAAAGGGTGACCCTTGCAAAACAAGGCCAAGAGCACAGAGCTCAAAAAAAGCCCCAGGGTGCAGGACTCCTTCCAAAAAAAATACTCTAAATGGTGCAGGACTCCCAAGAAATTACTCCAAAGGGTGCAGGACTCCCCAAAAAATTACTCCAAACTGTGTAGGGCTCCCCAAGGAATACTCCAAAGGGTGCAGGACTCCCCCAGAAATATTCCAAATGGTGCAGGACTCCCAAAAAACCCAAATGGTGATGCACTCCTCCGGGGCGGTGCACGTGTCACGGTGATACTCTCCTCCGGGGCATGGCGGGGCAGCGCGGCAATGCTCTCCTCTGGTGGGGCGGCACGGCGATACAGTCCTCTGGGTGGGGGGGCCGGCACGGTGATCCTCTCTACGGGATGGGGGGGCCGGCGCGGTGATCCTCTCCATGGGATGGGGCGGGCTGGCACAGTGATGCACTCCAGAAATAACGGGTTTTGTAATATTCCAAAAAAAAGCAAATCCAGAAAGGGCACCCAAAAACGAAAACGGTGACCCTTGCAAAACAAGACCAAGGGTACAGAGCTCAAAAAAAGCCCCAGGGTGCAGGACTCCTTGCAAAAAATACACCAAAGGGTGCAGGGCTCCCTCCAAAAATTACTCCAAAGCGTGTAGGGCTCCCCAAGAAAAACTTCAAATATGGGAAGGATCTACTGAAATACTCCAAACGGTGCAGTCCTCCCTCCAAAATTTACTCCAAATGGTGCAGGACTCCCAAAAAATATTCCATACGGTGCAGGACTTCAAAAAAAAATATTACATACGGTGCAGGACTCCCCAAAAAATATTCCATATGGTGCAGGACTCCCCCCAAAAATTGCTCCAAACCGTGCAGGACTCCCAAAAAATTACTCTAAACGGTGCAGGACTCCCCAAGAGATACTCCAAATGATGCCAGACTCCCAAAAACCCCAAATGGTGATGCTCCCCTCCGGGGAGGGGCGGCAAGGTGATACTCACCTCTGGCGGGGCGGCTCTGTGATGCTCTCCTCTGGGTGGGGGGGCCGGCACGGCGATGCTCTCCACGACATGGGGGGTCATCGTGGCGGTGCACTCCAGAAATAACGGGCTTTGTAATATTCCAAAAACCAGCAAAACCAGAAAGGGCACCCAAAAACCAAAACGGTGACCCTTGCAAAAAGAGGCCAAGGGTACAGAGCTCAAAAAAAGCCCCACGGTGCAGGACGCCTTCCAAAAAATTCTCCAAAAGTTGCAGGACTTCCTCCAAAAATACTCCAAACGTGGTAGGGCTCCCTCCAAAAATTGCTCCAAACCGTGCAGGACTCCCCAAAAAATTACTCCAAACCATGGAGGACTCCCAAAAAAATGAGTCCAAACTGTATAGGGCTCCCCAAGAAATACTCTGAAGGGTGGAGGACTCCCCCAGAAATATTCCAAATGGTGCAGGACTCCCAAAAAACCCCAAATGGTGATGCTCTCCTCCGGGGCCTGCAGGTGGCATGGTGATACTCTCCTCCGGGGCATGGCACGGTGGCGCGGCGATGCTCTCCACGGGATGGGGGTGCCGGCGCGGTGATGCACTCCAGAAATCACAGGTTTTGTAATATTCCATAACCAGCAAAACCAGAAAGGGCACCCAAAAAACAACACAGTGACCCTTGCAAAACAAGACTAAGGGTACAGAGCTCAAAAAAAGCCCCAGGGTGCAGGACTCCTTCCAAAAAATACACCAAAGGGTGCAGGGCTCCCTCTAAAAATTACTCCAAACTATTGAGGACTCCCCAAGAAAAACTCCAACCGGGGGAGGGCTCCCCCAAAATACTCCAAATGGTGCAGGGCTCCCTCCAAAAATTACTCCAAATGGTGCAGGGCTCCCTCCAAAAATTACTCCAAATGGAGCAGGGCTCCCAAAAAAATATTCCATATGGTGCAGGGCTCCCAAAAAAATATTGCATATGGTGCAGGACTCCCAAAAAATTACTCCAAACCATGTAGGACTCCCCAAGAGGTACTCCAAATGATGCAAGACTCCCACAAAACCCAAATGGTGATGCTCCCCTCCGGGGAGGGTCGGCGCGGTGATACTCACCTCTGGCGGGGCAGCTCTGCGATGCTCTCCTCTGGGTGGGGGGTCCGGCGCGGCGATGCTCTCCACGAGATGGGGGGACATCGTGGCGATGCACTCCAGAAATAATGGGCTTTGTAATATTCCAAAAACCAGCAAAACCAGAAAGGGCATACAAAACCCCCCCAAAAAACGGTGACCCTTGCAAAACAAGACCAAGGGTACAGAGCTCAAAAAAAGCCCCAGGGTGCAGAACGCCTTCCAAAAAATATACCAAAGGGTGCAGGGCTCCCTCCAAAAATTACTCCACAGCGTGTAGGACTCCCCAAGAAAAACTCCAAATGGGGGAAGGCTCCCCCAAAATACTCCAAATGGTGCAGGCCTCCCTCCAAAAATTACTCCAAATGGAGCAGGGCTCCCTCCAAAAATTACTCCAAATTGAGCAGGCCTCCCAAAAAAATATTCCAAATGGAGCAGGACTCCCCAAAAAATATTCCATGTGGTGCAGGACTCCCAAAAAATTACTCCAGACCGTGTAGGACTCCCCAAGAGGTACTCCGAATGATGCAAGACTCCCACAAAACCCAAATGGTGATGCTCCCCTGCGGGGCGGGGCGGGGCGGGGCGGTGATACTCACCTCTGGCGGGGCGGCTCTCCGATGCTCTCCTCTGGGTGGGGGGGCTGGTGCGGTGATCCTTTCTACCAGGTGGGGTCCGGCGCGGCAATGCTCTCCACGAGATAGGGGGTCGTCATGGCGATGCACTCCAGAAATAACGGGCTTTGTAATATTCCAAAAAACAGCAAAACCAGAAAGCGCACCCAAAAACCAAAACAGTGACCCTTGCAAAATAAGACCAAGGGTACAGAGCTCAAAAAAAGCCCCCGAGTGCAGGACTCCTTCCAAAAAATACTCCAAAGGGTGCTGGGCTCCCTCCAAAAATTACTCCAAACCGTTGAGGACTCCCCAAGAAAAACTCCAAACGAGGGAAGGCTCCCTCCAAAATGCTCCAAACGATGCAGGGCTCCCTCCAGAAATTACTCCAAATGGTGCAGGGCTCCAAAAAAAATATTCCATATGGTGCAGAACTCCCAGAAAAATATTCCATATGGTGCAGAACTCCCAAAAAGATACTCCATATGGTGCAGGACTCCCAAAAAAATATTCCATATGGTGCAGGACTCCCAAAAAATTACTCCAAACCGTGCAGGACTCCCAAAAAATTACTCTAAATGGTGCAGGACTCCCTAAAAAATTAGTCCAAACCGTGTAGGGCTCCCCAAGAAATACTCCAAAGGGTGCAGGACTCCCCCAAAAATATTCCAAATGGTGCAGACTCCCAAAAAAACCCAAATGATGATGCTCTCCTCCGGGGGGTGCAGGTGGCATGGTGATACCCTCCTCGGGGGCATGGCGGGGCTGCACGGCGATGCTCTCCTCTGGGTGGGTGGGATGGCGCGGCGATGCACTCCAGAAATAACGGGCTTTGTAATATTCCAAAAACCAGCCAAACCAGAAAGGGCACCCAAAAAACAAAACGGTGACTCTTGCAAAACAAGGCCAAGGGTACAGAGCTCAAAAAAAGCCCCAGGGTGCAGGACTCCTTCCAAAAAATACACCAAAGGGTGCTGGGCTCCCTCCAAAAATTCCTCCAAATGGAGCAAGACTCCCTCCAAAAATTACTCCAAATGGAGCAGGACTCCCAAAAAATTACTCCAAATGGAGCAGGGCTCCCAAAAAAATATTCCAAATGGAGCAGGACTCCCCAAAAAATATTGCATATGGTGCAGGAATCCCCAAAAAATATTGCATATGGTGTAGGACTCCCAGAAAATTACTCCAAACCGTGTAGGACTCCCCAAGAGGTACTCCGAATGATGCAAGACTCCCACAAAACCCAAATGGTGATGGTCCCCTGCAGGGCGGGGCGGCGCGGTGATACTAACCTCTGGCGGGGCGGCTCTCCGATGCTCTCCTCTGGGTGGGGGGGCCGGTGCGGTGATCCTCTCTACCAGGTGGGGTCCGGCGCAGCGATGCTCTCCACGAGATGGGGGGTCGTCACGGCGATGCACTCCAGAAATAACGGGCTTTGTAATATTCCAAAAACCAGCAAAACCAGAAAGCGCACCCAAAAAACAAAACGGTCACCCTTGCAAAACAAGGCCAAGGGTACAGAGCTCAAAAAAAGTGCCAGGGTGCAGGACTCCTTCCAAAAAATACTCCAAAGGGTGATGGACTCCCCCAATAATACTCCAAAGCGTGCAGGACTCCCCAAGAATAACTCCAAACGGTGCAGGGCTCCCTCCACAAATTACTCCAAATGGTGCAGGACTCCCCAAAAATTACTCCAAACGGTGCAGGGGTCACCAAGAAATACTCCAAATGGTGCAGGACTCCCAAAAAACCCAAATGGTGATGATCTCCTTTGGGGGGTGCAGGCGGAATGGTGATGCTCTCCTCCGGGGCATGGCAGGGCGGCATGGCGATGCTCTCTTCTGGTGGGGCGGCGCAGCGATGCTCTCCTCTGGGTGGGGGGCCGGCGCGGTGATCCTCTCCACGGGATGGGGCGAGCTGGCGCGGTGATGCACTCCAGAAATCACAGGTTTTGCAATATTCAAAAAAAAAGCAAAACCAGAAAGGACACCCAAAAAACAAAACAGTGACCCTTGCAAAACAAGACCAAGGGTACAGAGCTCAAAAAAAGCCCCAGGGTGCAGGACTCCTTCCAAAAAATACACCAAAGGGTGCAGGGCTCCCTCCAAAAATTACTCCAAACCGTGTAGGACTCCCCAAGAAAAACTTCAAAACAGGGGAAGGATCCCCCGAAATACTCCAAACGGTGCAGGCCTCCCTCCAAAAATTACTCCAAATGGTGCAGGACTCCCCCAAAAATATTCCATATGGTGCAGGACTCCCAAAAAATATCCCATATGGTGCAGGACTCCCAAAAAATTACTCCAAACTGTGCAGGACTCCCAAAAAAATTACTCCAAACCGTGCAGGACTCCCCAAGACATACTCCAAATGATGCCAGACTCCCAAAAAACCCAAATGGTGATGCTCCCCTCCGGGGAGGGGCTGCGCGGTGATACTCACCTCTGGCGGGGCGGCTCTCCGATTCTCTCTCTCCTCTGGGTGGGGGGGCCGGTGCGGTGATCCTCTCTACCAGGTGGGGTCCGGCGTGGTGATGCTCTCCACGAGATAGGGGGTTGTCATGGCAATGCACTCCAGAAATAATGGGCTTTGTAATATTCCAAAAACCAGCAAAACCAGAAAGCGCACCCAAAAAACAAAACGGTGACCCTTGCAAAACAAGGCCAAGGGTACAGAGCTCAAAAAAAGCACCAGGGTGCAGGACTCCTTCCAAAAAATACTCCAAACTGTGCAGGACTCCCCCAATAATACTCCAATGTGTGTAGGACTCCCTCCAAAAATTACTCCAAACGGTGCAGGCCTCCCCAAGAAAAACTTCAAAACAGGGGAAGGATCCCCCGAAATACTCCAAACGGTGCAGGGCTCCCTCCAAAAATTACTCCAAATGGTGCAGGACTCCCTAAAAATTACTCCATAGCGTGCAGGACTCCCCAAGAAAAACTCCAAACGGTGCAGGGCTCCCTCCACAAATTACTCCAAATGGTGCAGGACTCCCCAAAAATTACTCCAAACCGTGCAGCACTCACCAAGAAATAATCCAAATGGTGCAGGACTCCCAAAAAACCCAAATGGTGATGATCTCCTTTGGGGGGTGCAGGCGGCATGGCGATGCTCTCCTCTGGTGGGGCGGCGCGGCGATGCTCTCCTCTGGGTGGGGGGCCGGCGCGGTGATCCTCTCCATGGGACGGGGTGAGCTGGCGCGGTGATGCACTCCAGAAATCACAGGTTTTGTAATATTCCAAAAAAAAGCAAAACCAGAAAGGGCACCCAAAAAAACAAAACAGTGACCCTTGCAAAACAAGACCAAGGGTACAGAGCTCAAAAAAAGCCCCAGGGTTCAGGTGTCCTTCCAAAAAATACTCCAAACGGTGCAGGCCTCCCTCCAAAAATTACTCCAAATGGTGCAGGACTCCCCAAAAAATATTCCATATGGTGCAGGACTCCCAAAAAATATTCCATATGGTGCAGGACTCCCAAAAACTATTCCATATAGTGCAGGACTCCCAAAAAATATTCCATATGGTGCAGGACTCCCAAAAAATTACTCCAAACCGTGCAGGACTCCCAAAAAAATTACTCCAAACCGTGCAGGACTCCCCAAGAGATACTCCAAATGATGCCAGACTCCCAAAAAACCCAAATGGTGATGCTCCCCTCCGGGGAGGGGCTGCGCGGTGATACTCACCTCTGGCAGGGCGGCTCTCCGATGCTCTCCTCCACGTCGGGGGGCCGGCGCGGCGATGCTCTCCACGAGATGGGGGGTCGTCGTGGCGATGCACTCCAGAAATAACAGGCTTTGTAATATTCCAAAAAAATTAGTCCAAACTGTGTAGAGCTCCCCAAGAAATACTCCAAAGGGTGCAGGACTCAACAATAAATATTCCAAATGGTGCAGGACACCCAAAAAACCCCAAATGGCGATGATCTCCTCCGGGGGGTGCAGGTGGCATGATGATACTCTCCTCGGGGGCATGGTGGGGCGGCGCATCGATGCTCTCCTCTGGGTGGGTGGGCCGGTGAGGTGATCCTCTCCACCGGATGGGGGTGCCGGCGCAGGGTGCAGGACTCCTTCCAAAAAATACTCCAAACTGTGCAGGACTCCCCCAAAAATACTCCAAACTGTGCAGGAGTCCCTCCAAAAATTACTCAAAAGCGTGCTGGGCTCCCCAAGAAAAACTCCAAACGGTGCAGGGCTCCCCCGAAGTACTCCAAACGGTGCAGTTCTCTGCCCAAAAATTACTCCAAATGGTGCAGGACTCCCCCAAAATTACTCCAAACCATGCAGGGCTCCCCAACAAATACTCCAAAGGGTGCAGGACTCCCAAAAAACCCTACTGGTGATGCTCTCCTCTGTGGGGTGCAGGCGGAATGGTGATGCTCTCCTCCAGGGCGGGGCAGCGCGGCGATGCTCTCCACGGGATGGGGGGGGCAGCGCGGTGATGCACTCCAGAAATAACAGGTTTTGTTATATTCAAAAAAATAGCAAAACCAGAAAGGGCACCCAAAAAAAAAGAAAAGCCGGTCACCCTTGCAAAACAAGGCCAAGGGTACAGAGCTCCAGAAAAGTCCCAGGGTGCAGGACTCCCTCCAAAAGTTACTCCAAAAGGTGCAGGACTCCCTCCAAAAGTTACTCCAAACGGTGCAGGACTCCCTCCAAAAGTTACTCAAAATGGTGCAGGACTCCCTCCCTGTCTCGTCGGTCCACAGTTTTATGGGACAATCTAATGCAGACATAAAACGGAAATTACAAAAGTTAGACGGGGCAGATGCCCGCTCATTGGATTAAATGTTAGAAAATGCCTGGAAAGTGTCTAACAACAGAGAAAAGGTGGAAGAGGAAAAGCAGGCAAAGGAGAAGTTTAAGGACAACAGGATGCTGGCAGTAGCCGTAGCCCAGGAAACTATTACGTTCAGAGGACAGGGCTATCGAGGCCCAAAGGGGAGGAGGTTTCCTGGTGGACACAAAGGGCCGGAATACCATTGGAGAAAAATCAGTGTGCTTACTGTAAGCAGAAAGGACACTGGAAAAGGGAGCATCCGCACTTAAGACGACAAGGCCTGGAGGAAATACCAAATCAGGCTGCTAACATGATGACAGTAGATTCAGACTGAGGGAGACCGGGGGAAGAATCGGAACCCTCCCCAACAGAACCCCTCGTTAGAGTAAAGTCAGGGAATGAAAAAGAAAAATTTTTAGTAGATACGGGGGCCACTTATTTGGTATTGAATACATGCAAGGCTAATTTGAGTAATCAGAGTACATCAGTTATTGGTACCACGGGGCAGAAAGAAAATCGGCCACTTTTCCAGCCTTTGAAGTATACAATTGGGAAAAAGGTGTTAACCCATCCATTTCTTTATATCCCAGATTGCCCTGTGCCGCTAATTAGGATGAGACATATGAAGTAAATTGAATGCACAAACTACTTTTGAAAAAGGAAAAACCCAAATCCATATTCCTGACAATAAAGCTTTGGATGCTCAAGTTTTTATGTTACAGAAGGAAGCCAAGTTACAGGAAATACCAGAAGAAGCTGAAAAGGCTGTAACCCCTCCAGTATGGGCTTCAAGGAGCACCAGGACGATCCCGAGTGGCAGAAACAGTAATCACCCAGCTGAAACCGGATGCCAGACCGGTAAGATGGAAACAGTACCCGATTAAATCAGAAGCAAGAAAAGGATTAGAACCATTAATAGAACAATTTGTAAATTTTGGATTATTAACAGAATGTCAATCAGAATACAACACTCCGAGATCTTGCCAATTAAAAATCCGCACTCAGAAGAGCATAGGTTGGTCCAGGACTTAAGGGCTATAAATCAAATCGTGCAGGACGTTCACCTGGCAAACCCGTATACTCTCTTGACCACCCTGAAGGAAACGCACAAATGGTTTACTGTATTGGACTTCAAAGATGCGTTCTTTTGCCTTCCGCTAGCAGCTGAGAGTCAGGAACTGTTCGCTTTTGAGTGGGAAAGCCCTAAGACCGGAAGAAAAACTCACTTGTGCTGGACAGTATTACCACAAGGATTTAAGAATAGCCCCATGATCTTTGGACATCAATTAGCCAGAGAATTAGAAGACTGGCAAAAGAGGCATAAAAATACCACCTTGCCAGAGTACGTAGATGACATAGTGTTAGCAACAAGTGACAAGAAAGATTCCATATAAATGACAATAGACCTCCTCAACTTTTTGGGGTTGGCAGGGTACAAGGTGTCCCCGAAAAAGACACAGATCGCCCAGCAGGAAGTAACAGATTTGGGGTACACAATTTCCCAGGGCCAGCGTAGTCTTGGAACCGAGAGAAAAAGAGGCCATTTGCCAGATTCCCGAACCGAAATCGAAACAAGAGCTCAGAGCATTTCCCGGAATGGCTGGATGGTGTCGCCTGTGGATAACAAATTTTGGACTCACTGTGGAACCCCTATACAAAGCTGTACAAGGGGAGGGAAACCTCCTTGTCTGGACTCAGGAGTGCAGAAATGCATTTATGAAATTGAAACAAGCTTTAATGAATGCTCCAGCCCTAGGCCTTCCGAATTTGGAAAAACCATTTAAATTATTTGTGCATGAAAGATTGCATATTGCTCTAGGGGTACTGGCCCAGAAGCTGGGATCCTGGAAAAGACCCGTGGGTTATTTTTCAAAACTGGGACCTGTTTGGAGGTGGTAGCAGCTTTATGCGGAACGGAACACGGAAAACAGGTTACGCAGTGGTAACCATTAAGGAAGTAACTGAGGCAAAAGCTCTGCCGTCCAACACTGGCCCAGAAAGCAGTGCTCGTAGCCTTGCTGAGAGCACTACAACTTTCGAAAGCCCAAACTGTTAATATATGGACAGATTCAAAATTTGCCTTCGGAGTGGTCCACGCTCATGGAGCTTGGGGATCATGCCTGGGGATCTCAAGGATCTCCCATCAAATACGGGCCAACAATCCAACAACTATTGCATACAATTAATCTACCCCGATTAGTGGCAATTATGCATTGCAAGGCACATCAAACTGGAAATAGCCCAATGCATATAGGAAACCACATGGCAGGTAGACCTGCGAGAGAAGCAGCTGGTCAAATATTGTAGTTTTGCTGGAAAAGGTTCAGAGGTTGGGACCTGAGAATCCGCAGTATACACCAGAAGACAATCCATTGGCTAATCTACTGAAAGCGATTAAAAACCAAGAGGGGTGGCGGGTGACTCCTTCACATCAAGTAATAGTTACACAGGAAATTATGCGTGAATTGGCTAATAAGCAACACCAAGAAACTCACTGGGGAATTCAAACAATGGTGGAAGCATTAAAAACACAAGTGCTAAGTGTACGAATGACTGGAATAATTAAAAACATAGTGAAGAAATGTGAGTTATGCCTGAAGAACAATCCTCACTTACCCCAAAGACCTTTACCAGGGGTGACAAAGAGAGGAAACAGTCCAGGAGACTATTGGCAAATAGACTTTTCTGAATTACCATGGCAAAATGGATACATTAGATACTTCCTCAGGCTGGCCAGAAGCTTTCCCTTGTCGCCTACAGGAGACTGGCCTGGAGGGCAAAGGGGCCGAAGGCAACTGGTTGAACTTCAAGGACAACAGCCCTCACCTCCCCAGGCACCAGAAGGGTCCGTGCCAAAACACAGGGTCCGTCACAAGTAGCAGAAGGCCAGCACTGACGGACAGGAAACTCCTGAGCCTCCTCAAATGCCAGAAAGGAAGAACACACGAGGCGCAGGCAGAGATGGGATACTCAGGAGGAACAGAGAGACATCGCGCAAGCATGCAGGGATGGACTGGGGAAAGCCACAGCTTAGCTGGAGGCAAACTAGGAAGAGATGAAGCCCTTCCTGTTGTCCTTCTGGAAGGCTCCTGGAAGCAGAAGGAAGCCTAAGGAAATGCAAGCCACTGCTCAACAGGAAGGGAACTTACTGGCAAAGGACAAGGGAAAAGCTGGAGAAGATGCTACGCAGGGCAGGGTGTGTGGGCGGGGGGCTGGGTGTGTGTTTTGGGGGGGTGTTTGCCCCACTTCTCACTCCTACTCCTCTCCCTCACTGGAGGAAACAAAGCCAGACTCTTCTTGAGGGGCACACTGGCAGGACAAGGGGCAATGGACAAGGTGCAGATTCTGACTCAAGACAAGGAAAGTTGCTCACCACGAGGCTGCCCAAGCACTGGAACAAGTTGCCAGGGATGATGCTGATCTCCCTCCTTGGAAATACCCCAAACATAACTGGACACAGCTCGGAGCAACATGATCCGACTGCACCTGCTCTGAGCAGGAAATCAGACCAGATGGCAGCGGGAGGACCCCCCCGACCTACCCCATTCTGCAAAGCCCCAGAGATTTCTCATGTCACTCCAGTATTCTCCCAATTCATCACCAGCAACCCCTCTTGTTAAGAGCTCTACAAAAGCGTCTGCGGAGCACTACACTTGCTCCCAGGACATCAGGGGAGTTGCTGGAGACAGCAACCCTTACCTTCCATCACTTCCAGACAATTGAAGCGCAGCAAGCCTAGGGCACACTAAAGCCATTGCGGACAGGTAACAGAAACGAAGGCAAAGGTTAACGGCTAGGTCTTCCCATCTGAGGCCAGATGGGGGTAAATAAAACAGTTGTAGAAAGCACAGGGCTGGCAGGCACATGAGAAGACACAGGACCGCTCCTCCTGGGGAAAGCTGGCCGTGTTCAGCTCAAGTTCCTCCCCGCACCTTTCTCTCCCCCCAGGGAGGAAGAAGGAACCAATTCAGCTAAACTCGCTTTCACCCTCTTGTGGAGGGCACCCAGGAACTCAATCAACTGGTCAGACTCTTGGGCAGTATCTGATACAGAGACATCCCCCTTCACGCTAAATAGAAAAGTCTTTAGGTATATTTCAGAAATCTACATACAGATACCAGTATTTACAGACTTAGAATCTATCAGTCCTTTTACAGAAATAGCATTCCTAAATACATTCCCATTTAAATATACCTGTGGGCAGGACCACGCTTCAAGCACAGACAACCCCATACAGCGAAGGGAAAGCATGTTCACCCACGACAGCTATCGCAGGACGACTCAGGTGCCATATTGCTTCGCGAGGGTCCACAACAACTACAAACCTCGCTCCTGGCCTCCCCACAGGGAACAAGTGTTCCTCACTTGCTTTCCCCAAATGCAAGAGGCTACCACCAGCACCAGATATGACACTGTCTTTACCAAGCAGAAAGGGGAATCCCAACACCCTACCAAGTCAATTCACGTTGGGAAGGCAGAGAGGAAGGAACCGAGGAGATGGCCCTTCAAGAATGCAATAAGCCTCGCACAGAATAGGCTGATCTAAGGACAGAGATTAGTTTCTAGGAAACACGTCAAGCGGAAGGTATTTTGGCCCTTTCCCACTTTCTAGCAAGAAGTAATGCATCTCAAAGCAAAGGCTGTTCCAGAATAATCTGAGGTGCTGCTGCTGCTGCTAAATGGCCCCATTTCCTGTGGCTGGGTGCAAGTAGACCTGTCAGACAGACAGACCGGAGCTGTCAGGTACCGGTACTTGGAGGACGTGCATATAGGAAAAGCTAGGAGAAGGGAGAACGGGCCACACGTGGCTTTCAGTCGGGTCAAAGCATCCCGCATTGTCACTGAGCGCAAGTGTGAACACGAGCTACCGCTACACTAGCTTGTAAAATCTGGACTAGGTGTCAGCTAAACAAGGCATTCCCTTCTACCAAGTTTTGCTTCCGTTCAACTTTCCACCTCCATAATAATCTTGCTTTGCAACTCGAGTTTCTTACCATCAAGCTTGAAAGACATCTAAGAACGGGTCCCCGCTCTGTATCACAGAGAAGCCGATGTGGTGGCCAGTCTGCTCTAGTCTCCTCACCTTAGTTTCAAGCTCATCAGAAGATGCTGTAGAGACAAGCAGCATTACTACGCTGTGATACAGAAGAAAAATAAAGCAGAGCGACTCATTCCTGCACTGCCAAACACCAGAATGCAGCAAATTCTGCAAACAGGTACTTAGCAGGGAAAGCAACGCTCAAGCCAGCGCACTTTAAACTAGACCCTACAGGACTTTAGCAAGCATGAGGGCAGCGGGGCCTCTCGGAAAGCGAGTCCCCCGCTGCTCACGGCGGGAGGAGGGACGGAAGGGCAACAAGCACCATGAGCAAAGACACATTTGTGACACTGCTCTGAAAAGATGATTCCACACCACCTTTTCAGTCAAGCTCCACAAAGCTGGGCAGCGCTACAATTAAGCCTGCTCGGGCAGCTCCTGCTTGGCTCGGGGGTGATGTCCATGGCCATTTCCCAAGCCAGGCCCCTTCTCCCCATGTCCAGCACAGCACGACTGGAGCACAAAGCCCTTGGCTGGTTGCTGCCCCCCCAACCCCCCAGCTGTAGCTCAGCGCATGGGCCAGGCTTCGTTTATTCCACACAAGCAGTTCTGTGGGAAGGAAAGGTTTTGGATGTGCTTGCGTCTTACCCCGCCCCTCGTGTCCATACTAACGCCATAACCGACTCCCTTAGTTTCCCAGTGCCAAAGGGGGGGCGGGGGCCGTAACGGTCCCGGGTGAGGTGGAAACGGGCAGCACCCGCGGTCCCCATCCTCCGACTGCAGCGCTCAGCCCCTGAACCCCCGGGACCCCCGGCTTCCAACACCCAGCGTGACACCCCCCTTCCGCAGCCCGGAGCACACCCGGCGCCCGCTGCAGCGCCGGTCCTCACGGCAGGGCCGGGCACCGGCTCCGCACCTCCAGGCGGGCTGCCCGCCGCCCGCTCCCCGCAGGAAAGGGCCTCTCTCCCCTCGCCAGCACCGCGGGAGGAGGTCTCCGCTCCCCCGCCCGCCCTCCCCGCACCCCCCCCCCTCACCTCCTCCTCCTCCTCCTCCTCCGGACAGCGCCGCTCCGGCCCCGCCGGCAGCTCCACGCGCAGCGCCCCGCGGCGGCGGCCGTTGCCTTCAGCGCCCCCCCTCGCCTCGCGCCGGCCATTACCGCCCGAAGCTTCCCGAAGCCGCGCGTGCTCCCGCCGCGTCCTGGCACCCGTTGCTAGGCGACAGGGCAGGCGGTGGCGCCCCTGCTGACCACCCAGCCTCGCTCTCCCGCAGCACAGCGCCACCCCATGGGCCAGCGGCCCAACACCTCTGGGCGCGGCCAATGGCAAGCGCCCTGGCACCCGTTGCTAGGCGACAGGGCCGGCAGCCCCAGCCGGGCCCTGGGCCTCCTGCCCGTCCCGGCCCTTCGCAGCCCCGGGCTTCCACCTCAGCATCAGCAACGTTCCTGTCCACTCCCGGGAGCAAAACCATCAAGGAATCAACGGGGAATACCCTTGGTGAAACTCCGTAGTTGAGCGTGCGGAAATCTCTTCTTCCCTTGCTGTCCAGACGCAGCTTTGGTTCCGCGCAGGCAAAATACGCGTTGCGGCATCCACGACGGCACTGTCCCGTGGGTGGCCTATTTAAGAGGCCTGTTAATACCCAGTTACCGTGTGAGAGGAAAGAACACATACCCAGAAGCTGTCTGCTCATCTCTAAAACACCCCTGGAAAGCTCCCACATTCGGGTATTTCCCCTTTTTTCATCTTTCACAGCACAGACGTGCCCTTTGGCACTGCCGAGCTTAAAACAGCCCCCAGGGAAGCCCGGGAGCAAACCCCGGCTCTCCGAGGGGTTCCTGCAGAGAGCGGGGCCCTTCCTCAGGGCCGAATGTAACGGAGTGACTTTATGGCAGGTTGGCCAGGAGTTACCACAGGCACGGTTTGGCAGGGAAGGGTGGCCAGAAGGGCTTCTGCCAAACTGGGAAAGGACGTACAACAAAGTGGAAATCATGGGTATTCTCCTCTTTTGAGGGTGCAAGCATAACCTGTGCTGAATCTTGCTCAGATCGAGGCTACTGTACCTGGAAGAGCTGGGTGGGGCTGGTTCCCCCCCTTCCAGCCTCCTGAGAGAGAGACGCAGGTCTGGCTCCGTAGCTGAGGGGTTTAGGGCATCAGCATCCCAGCAGGAAGACACAAAATGCACCACCCACCTCTCTCCCCTCCTCCTGACTGCTGGAGGTACCTTATGAGGACAGCAGGGAGGCCGGGCACTCAACTGTGAGGTCATCTGATGTATGAATCACAGAATCACAGAATCACTAAGGTTGGAAGAGACCTGTAAGATCATCGAGTCCAACCATCAACCAACACCACCATGCCCACTAAAACATGTCCTGCAATGCCACGTCCAAACGTTCCTTGAACACCTGTGACTCACTCTGATGTCAGGCATTTGTTTCTTGCCTGACCACCACAAAGGGAGAGGGAGCCCAGTTTGAGAACTGTGGCCCTCACCAAACACAGATGAGAACGGGCACAACAAAAGCTGCAGGAATCATGAAAACATGTTCGTGCTGAACGCAGTCAGGCTCGTTTCCGAAAAGGAAAGTGTGTCTGTGGTCCAAGAACGTGCACCAGCCCCACCGGCCCCGCACGGTTCAACCGTGTCCCCAGAGCAACACAGTTTGTCATGGCAGGATGGCGAAGAATTGATCATAAGAGAGAGGAGGAGCAAAGAAAAACTAAAAGAAACTGAAAAGTCATTAATTTAATTTCAAGATGAAATCATGTTATTTTAACTAGTGAGTTAAATTGCCATTCCCGCCCAGAAAAATACTTGAAAAAAGAAATTATCCAGTAGTTCACGTGTATTCAGGCAACCACAACAAAAAAGGACAACAAAGAGGGGGCTGTGTGAAAGGAGCAACAAATCACTTTCCTTCTCTGACAGCGTAACAGCTTGTCAAGGGCAGGTACCTGGAGGTGGGCTCCAGAAAGCCTCCACACCCTTGCACCTCATGATCCTATATGCAGGCTAATGGAGGCTAGTCTTGACCCAAGTACGGACAGCTGATGGAAAACTGCTCCCAGAATCATGCCTGGGCTGGGGTCTCCTGATATTTCTCCGCTGACACAGTGTCCGTTTCTGAGGATCACCATTCAAGAAAGGTGCACGCCCATCAGAGGCACCTGGAGAAGGAGGATCAGGGTTTTGGGAAACATGGTTTCTGAAGAAGGATTAATCATAGGCTGAATGCACTTCTTGTTTAAGGTCGGGAAGAGAAGGCAGAAGAGAGCTGCATAAGGGCTTTAAATATCTAAAAGGATGCTGCACAGGAACAGGGAAATTACTTCTCCCCATGCACTGTGTTGAGGACAAGGAGGAATGGGCTTGAAATGAAGCAAAGGAAATGCAGTTGAGCTGTTATGGAAGGAGAATTCAGAGGCAGTTTGAAAGAGATCTGTGGAATCATGAGTGAAGAGAAGGAGAGAAGAAGGAATTACAGTTTGCGCCTCAGAATGCAAGGAACAGAGAACTTTAAGTGAAATTCACAGTTGGCAGATTGAAAAGAAACAAAGGGACATGGTTCTTCACACCTCATGCAGTTGAGCTGTGGAATGGAGGGCAGATGTTGTAGGTGCCAAAAGCAGGTAAATTTGCTTTTGTGATTATGTATCTGACTGGGAGCGCCCCCCCCCCCCCCCCCCCCCCCCCCCCCCCCCCCGTGATAAAAAGGTCTTTCTACTTTCAAAGGAAAGGCTAGTAGCTCCTGAGAGCAGCTTAAAGAGCCATTCACAGGATACCCCCACAGGATACAGAGTGTTTTGCTTGGGGAAGGTTACGGTCACAGAAATCATCAGACCCTGTAAAAAACACCTCTGTGCAATGGGCTTGGGTCCTTTAGTCATGCTGACTGAACCACGGCTAGGTAGTATACAGTGTCAACTAGATGTATCTTCAGAAAGTTCATACAGTTTCATACTCTAAAGACTAATTGGTACAATAGTTAGGGAATGAGATTTTCCTAACAGTCCCTCCCTTTCATTTGACCATCAGGGTCTCACTACACTACTCATTGAGTCGTAAGTCGAATTCATAAGGTAATACAACACTGTACACACACATACAGACTTACAAAGCAAAACAAGAGAGTGAACACAGCAGCCCAAAACCACAGTCCTCTACCTAAGTCTGGGAGCCAAGAGGTTAGCCACTCAAACAGATTTAGGGGAGATCCCTGCCTTACTTCATGTAATATTTTTAAATGAGTCTTTCTCTTGTTTCTATCAGTTTCATTTTTCTCATCTTGATTTACATAAAAAGCCCAGCAGCTGTTATTCAATAATGCACATACTCTGTCCTATGCTGCTAAAAGGTGATCGAGGGCTAATTGAGTCTATATTAGCATTTGTGATAATAATTTGGTATCTCCCTGTAGGGCTGTAATACTATCTGTGCTTTCATTAAAGGCTTTTTCTAATTCTCTTGACACATTTGCCATAGCCCTTTTTAGTTCTGCAACCCCTAACCGTGGGATAAAAGCTGTTACAGACAGGTGGAACTTGGTGCCACGTTCTGTCAGAGGGCTGTAGCACTTTTTCCCGTAGATAGTAGTAGTGAGGAGCTACAGAGGCAGAAGGGATACTGGTTGTAACCTGTGTGGGTGGTGTTAATGCACTTAGATTACACTTTTCAGCTCAGATGGAGGGTAAATCCTCGAATGCCCTTTCTCCACCTATCTAATGTTGCCCTGGTAGTTGTGCAAATAGGGTAGTAGAATCTTCAAATAAATCTGAATCATGTAAATGATTTCCTGTAAAAGGGTTAGCATGTGCCAGATTTAGTTGATTCGGTAAACCGGTGAGGTTTGGACCCAGAGTAGATGACTCTGAGCCTATAGGCCCGTAGTGGCAACCAGTTTTAACATTATCGTTAGTTTGATTATGGCTTCCTGCAGAATACCGAGTTACTCTATCTGCAAATATCCACATTGTCTCGGAGTCTGCAGGGCCTGATAAACTCCATCCAGGAAGAAATCTGCATTGTGATGGCTTATTAGAACAGGTTTTCTGTAAGGGCTTCTGAAGCATCTCCTTCCACGCTCAGTGGATGTGGTCTATAGGAAGAATCTGTGGAGGAATACCAATTGCCTTTAGGCATAGGAACAGATCTATGGAACAGATCTAGCAACAAACCCTTCTTGGCAGAAGGGCGGTATGCTTCCTTTCTTCAGTGAAAATTCCTAACGTAGATGCCCGCCCTTGTACCCCTGAGAATTCAGTGGGACAGATACCCAGGAGAGTTGATTTCTGGTAGAGGATGGGCTTTTAGTGCATATCCAACAGTGGGGCTTATTTGTTTCTGCTGCTGTATTTTGGACTGTGGCTATGGCCAAGTTCTGGAATGAATAAGTATAATCCATATTCCACCACAGACTTATAAGCAAGGCTACCATATTAAAACCTAGGCTTCCAACTCACTGTTAACAGGAAAAACAAACAGACACAAATAGCAAAAATAAGTACCCCTTGGATGTAAAATCGAAAGGGTTTCCTGACTCTGGAAGCCCAAAAGGCATTTAAAGATCTAAACCAAGCAGTCGTGGAAGCTCCCTCGTTAGCCCTGCCAGACTACACCAAGCCTGTTATACTGTATTTACAGGAGCAGAGAGGAATAGCCGGTTGCCCTAGAAACATCTGCAAGCCGTAGCATATTACTCAGCTGAACTAGCCCTCGTAATTCAAGGCTCCATTTCATGCGCGAGGGCTGTTGCAGCAGCAGCTGTGATGATTGAGAAAGCAAGAAATACTGTCCTGCGGCTCCTCCTAACGCTCATGGTTCGTTCCTTGCTTTTTAGTCCTCCTCTCCAGCGTTGAAGCAACTGTGGTTGTGCCACAGTTGGGAAGTACATTGGTTTATGGCACTAAACACAAATGGTCATTGGCTTCTTTGATTGAGCTCTCCATAAATGCCCCAAGATCCACTCAAACACCCTGAGACGTCCCCTCCCTTCGCTGGCCCTGCGGCGCGGGAGCTGAGCGACCGAAGGCAAAGCCCACTGCATCTCCCCCAGGCTGTCTTGGCCTGGCTGGCTGCTGAGAGGAGGGGAGAGCGGGTGGTGACAGCCTGGGAGGTGACAGGAGGGACAGCGGGTGGTGACAGCCTGGGGGGTGGCAGGAGGGACAGCGGGTGGTGACAGCCTGGGAGATGACAGGAGGGACGTTGGGCGGTGATGGGCCCAGGGCTGTTGGGAGAGCCACCACAGGCCCAGGGGCTGATGGGAGGTGACGCAGGGTGGTGAAGGCCCAGGCGGTGACAGGAGGGACACCACAGTCTCAGGGGGTGGCAGGACAGCGGGTGGTGACAGCCTGGGGGGTGACAGGAGGGACACTGGGCGGTGACAGGCCTGGGGGGTGACAGGACACCGGGCGGTGACAGGCTGGGGGACAGCAGGGACACCAGCGGCCCAGGACGGTGACAGGCCCGGTGCTGACGGCTGATGACGCCGACCGGTAACGGCTCTCCCCCTGGGGGGTGCTCGGCGTTAGGATGGAGAGGGTGGGGCCGCCACGCCCACGTGACGCGGTCCTTTTGTCATAGTGTGCTGGGTTACGTGGGGCAGGGGGTGGGTGCGGTGTGCCTTTGCAGTGATGCGCTGTCGGCCGGGAAACCCTTCAGCGGAACGCTGGGGGGCCCCGAGTCACCATGGCGAGCGGTCGGGCCCTGGGAGCGCTGTATGCGGGAGAGAGAGCAGAGGCCGAGCCAGGGCCGCGGGGACCTCTCCCAGTTGTCTGCCTGCCCGACCCCGCTGCGAGGAGGAGCTTGATCTCAGCCTGCGCTGCTTGCCCTGATCCCCTCAGTGGTTTTTTCCCCGAGCCGCTGTGGGTCCTAACCCAGCGCAGAGGCCACGACGCCGTCTGCCGCGGTAGACGCCTTCGTGGAGCCGGCACTTGCCTGGCCCCGACCACGTTGTGCATCCATTACAAGTTCTCCCCAAGCTGAACTATGACGCGGTCACCTTCGACGGCCTCCACATCTCCCTGTGCGACCTCAAGCGCCAGATCATGGGCCGCAAGAAGCTGAAGGCGGCCCAGCTGCCACCTGCAGATCACCAACGCCCAGACTACAGAAGGTGCGTGGGGGTGGCGGGGCACGGGGGCCTCAGGCACCGCCCCGGCTGGCGGCATCGCAGACCGCCCTGCGCTGGCTGCGTCTGCAGGAGCCGCGCTCTGCTCTTTGTGGCTCGTCCCCACGCAGCGTGAGTCAGCCTGGGGCCCATCCTGCCGGCGTGTGGGGGGACAAGGGGCTCCCGGGATTAAACGGTGTGGGAAGCCATAATGCGATTTGGCCACGATCGGTAGCTGTGACTTGTGTTGGGGGCCTCGCAGAGCTGTTCCTTTGTAGCTGCTGTTCTGACAACTACCTTCAGATCCGTGTTTTAGACACAGAGCTATGCGTAGAAGAATACATCATTGATGTGCAACAGGTAGTGCTTACAAACGTTTTGGTTTCCTGGAATTCTTCTAGGTAAAATGGTAAGGAAACGTGGGAGGATGCCTTGTAATAACAAACTTGCCAGATTTCTTTGAAATCTGGCAGAGAAAGCTGAAAGGGATAGAATAGATGGCTAATTTGAAGAAGAAAAGTGGTTTGAGTGACTTAATTTTGTCTTCAACTTGTTTTACCCCACTGCACTGGAAAAGTGGTTTTGTGGCTGTTGCAGAAAGTGCTCACTATCCCCATTTTGGGGCCATCTTGCACGTGAGTGTTCTCTGTATCTAAATTATCCTTTGGAATTTCATGTTAATGTAACTGCTTTTCTACACCAAAGACATTGCCATTCAGATGCTGTTGAGCATCATTTTCTCATTGATTTCTAACCTTGTTTTTCTTTTCCTGGCACCACGTGTTAACCACCTCAGGGCAGTACTGAAGTTTTATGGCAGAACACTTGTGGTGAATATACATAAGAAATGTTCTTAGAGAAGTCATCAATTCTTCCGTATGAGGCAGCAGTCAAAGTAGCTGTTGTTTAAGTTGTCTGCCTCCATTCATTCGTTGAAATACTTCTTCCCCTTGACTCTTTCAAGCCTACTATTTTCTTGTAGAATAGGTAGCAAGTTTCAGACCCTTGTGTCTCTTCTGCTCTGGACTTTAATAGAACACCCAAATCTTCCTGTGCTCTTGTAAGCTTTCTGAGTTAATTGAATCCTTATTTTTAATCACAGGTCAGATTGACAAAAGCCCAGTAGCCACGTACTGGCCATCACTGACGCTAAAACAAGTGTTGTGCTGCTAGGGAATAGGAATCCACAATGTTGTTACCTCCAGCTTTGTTGAACATTTCTATTGGAGCTCTGCTTGGACACGTGTGAAAAGTAGCCTTGTTGAGCATGATGTCACTGCTCGCTTTGCAGATGTTGAGTCATGCGTTGAGGCAGAGTGATACTGCTTTGCAGGTCCTGGTAGTTGCCAGGGGATGTTGCTGCCTGCAGGGAACAGGTTCCTGGTGGGAGATGCCCGTTTAGTCTGAGAGCTGTTAGACTAAGCTGGCATCTGTTAAATTCAAACTGAGCAAACAAAAATTTCCAGGGACTTTAGGAATAGCGCTCCAGCTTTAGTCCTTTCCTATTAAAAAAAAAAAAAAGTTAGCTTTTTAGCCTATGTTTTTTCACTTCACCTTTAATAAAAGCTAAAGAGGGGAAATGCCACTTTAGTTTGAGCCAGTTTTGCCCTGCTTGTGAAATCAAGCTCAAAACCCCCCCAAAACTTCTGTGATCCAAATTCTAGCCCTGCCAGTTTTGTTTCCATTTAAATGTAAAGCACTGAGCAGCTGAGAAGTGTGGTTGTTGATGGATTAAGCTCCAAGAAATAGGCAGCGGTGGCAGGCTCTCTTCTGTGTTCTGTCAGCCTGGAGCACTGGCAGCAGAGGTGCATCATTTTTAGTTAACAGCTATGAAAGCGACGGCGTGGAGTTTTCATGCTTTAGCTAAGTGCCTGGTTTGTTGCAGGGCAAGCTAGTCAGGCTTTAGAATCTGGCTTACGCAGGTGAGACTTTGCTGTGGTTTGTTTTGCTCCAAAGTTCTATTGGTTTTGTAGCCTAACGGAAGCAAAAGCAACTTAAGCTAGATCAGGAGAGAACCTCGTGCATTAGCAGACTCTTCTTTAGTGACCTTTGAGACCATTTTGCTGTTGGCATTTAAACTATTGTAAAAAAAAGAGAAATATTTTGCTGCTTGTGTTTGATTATCAAACGTGAAGATTTCTTGAAATGTACTGTTAGCGTGTTGAGATGATAACGGCGCGATGTTACCTATAAAGTTTTGCTTTAATGTCTGTAAAGGGATTCTCTGAAGGGCTACGCAATTACATATTAATATACATTGTCATTAATTGACTAATGTTTTTGTCTGTATTTATGTTGTTTTCAGAATACCCACATGGTAATGCCCCGATTCCTAAGAGCTCGACGGTAATTGTTAGAAGAATCCTTGCTGGAGGAGTTAAAGCTACCAGCAAAACCTATGTTCCGTAAGTATCTATAATGTACTGTATTCTTTGTTAGGGGTTTCAGTGTGTTAACTTTTTTGTGGCTATTAGTTTACAGAGGCATTCAGATTGTCTCTTTCTTGTTAAAGCTGCTGTTAATTTTTGTTGTCATGGGGTAGATTTTAACGTATCTGTCCCAAAGTAGACTGACATTTTTCAGCCTGCGGGGACATGGAGTTCCATCTCCAACAATGGTAACTTGTAAAATGAATCTGTTTGGTTTGTTCTTGGGGTTGATTGTTCTGAGAGCCAAGTTGCAGATCCTGTTTCCTCTCGGTGGAGAGATTCCTTATTATATGTGTTCGCTTTTATTGCTTTTATAGTAAAGACAGATTCGCATTGTAGTGTAAACTTATAATTTGTTCCCATCTCAGAAGAGTCCAAGTCTGAGTGTTTGACTATTTCTTGCATTTGGGGAAGGGGGGGCGGGATACGGCAGGTATTCGTACGCCCCAAATATGGGTGTTTTGCGTACCAGCTATAAAGACCAAGGGCTACCAGCTGGCGAACCATGCAAACAAGAAGTTCCATTCATTAAGTGATTCCTGTTAGTCTCCTAAAGACAACGCCGGTTTCAGGCAAGAGAAAAAGAACAATATGCTAAAGTGGATTGCCTTTTGTGTGAGTACGATGAAGGAACAGTTAATCCTTTCCAAACTTGAAACTCAGTAAGCAGTGCAGCACCTTAGCAAATGTTAGGAGTTGTCTTTCTATGTCTGTTTTTACCCTAAGCTGATTATCTGTGCTCCAGGTTTTAATTCTGTGTTCCTGAGGTTTACAGAGGACAGAGAATCGGGTGTATTGATTAAAATTACAGCTATTCAAATGCAATCCTGACTACAGGATTATGGCTGTCATTTACATATTCCTACAGTCCCATTCTGTAGCAGCTACATTAGCGTTGTTTGAATGGCCATGTTTTCCAGCCACCTTAAAGATATGCCTCTTCACCACAATCAGTAGGTATTACTAGCTTGTGGTTTTGCCGTGCCTTTCTGATGTTGGTTCTCAAGAAATAAAGTAGACTGATGAGTTACAGTGTGTCTCGAACAAACAGTACAGCAACATCCTGGTGCCCATGAAGCATCTGCAAGCAAAAACCCATGAATTTATGTGGCTCTGCATGTCAACTTTGGGCATATGACTGCAGTAGTTGCTGCAGTGCTTTCAGGCACTCCCTAGCAATTCTGGATGCCACAGCATGGTTCTTATAAACATGGCTTTGTTTGGGAGATTAATTGAAATATGTATGCTTAGTACTGTCTTGTCAGTGCATCCTCCGTTTCTGGTTGGATGGCACCCTCTCCTGCTGTTGTGATGCTGCCCTAAAAGGAGAGGATAGGTGCTGCTAGCATCAAAGATCAAAGAAATAGCTGGATGTGGGGATAAGGAAGGAATGGCACTGCTGTTCTAACGTTGAAAATTAACCAGGCAGATTAGCTTTCTATTCCTTCAGCTGAAAACATTGCAGAAACAACTGGTAGAGTGGTTAACATTTGGGGATGATGAATGTGGGCTGTAATGGTGGAGAGGCCTTCAAAATGCGTTACTCGCCTTGGAGTATGTTCTTCAAGGTCAATGGATGAAGAAACCATCGTGTGGCAATCTAAAGTGTTTCCTCATACTTCCTCATCTTCAGGAGGTACGTGGCTGTAGCTGCGAGCCTGGTGGTGTTCTAGCAGTGGCAGGAAGTGTGAGCCTTTCTATTTGTACATCAGGTCCATAGGAGCCTTTGAATTGCCTCTGCTCATGGGATGCTTTGGATGATGTATGAATGGTTTGTTAACTGTATCAGTGGTTGCATGTCCGATTCGTGATGAGCAGCATGCAAATAGAGATCAATGAGTATGTGGAAGCCCAGCAAGGTTTCAAATGTAATAGATATTTCCTAAGATATTGTAGCATTTTCAAGATTATCTTAAAGCACATTCTGGCAATTAAGACCTTTTGTGTTTTTGTCATGGGACTCCTAAATCGCACAAAATCCTAGGAACTGCTTTCAGGTGACATTTCTACTACTATTTTTAGCCAATATAGCATATGTAACGCATGTAGCATTTTGGCACTTTCATGACTAAGTGCAGTCGATATCTGAACACAGTGCTTAGGCTTCCACAAAGAAACACTGTTCTAAAGACTCTGCTGCTGACATTGTTGTTATTTCTCTGTCAGATGACTGATTTTTTTCCCTTAAGTAAACTTGCACTTCAAAGGGTCTCGACTACCCCTGTTCTTTCTTAGAGACTAAAGTACTCTCTCTGGTACCTATTTGTAATACTGGGGATATACAGGTGGCTAAAGTTACCTTCATATGTTGATGGCTGATTGTTTAAGAACACAAAACCGTGGTACAGACTTCATATTTTCGATACGTATGCAGCAGAGACAAAATAATCTGAGGACTTTGTCTTGCACTGTTGTGTTCTACATCTGTAAGTCTTAGAGTAATTTGTGACAAAGCAGAAATGGGATTTTGGGGTTTTTTTTTAGTTGCACTGAATGTACGAAGAGAGAAGTATTTATGTATATGAATAAATTTCCACAGTCACTAGACTATCAGAACAGAATGTTTTGATGTTGAGGTTTTATAATCTGTTTTCACTGCTTGATGTTGGGTACAAGTACTTTAGTTTAAGTTCTGATCACCTTTATTTCTTCTTCTAGAAGTCGAACTGAGCCAGTGAGTGGAACACCAAAAGCGGTATGTAAAAACACAATCTCAGACTTTTTTCTACACGCTGCACTTAGATCTCAACAATGAAGCCTTGTATTAATTTTCCAAACATTAACTTAATGTATTTCCCAGTAAAACATAGTCTGTGTTGTAAATACCATGTAGTTGATTCAGCAAAGGAAAAACTGAGTCATGCCATTGCACAGTTGTAAAGTGAATCTTGGTGCTTGTGCCTAGTAAGGCATTGTATTTCATATTGAATATGCCAGAATATTTCCTGAATGACTTTGTGCTCTACGGATAACGTACGATCGTTTGTAGATCACGTAGGCTCAAGGTTTGCACAACTGAACATGGCGCCACATTCTACAGCTGTCTGCCTACAGCTAGTAATATGGATGTTGGTCTAGGTGGTTGTGTGCTTTTTGTTTCCTGCAATAAAAATCGATTGGAGTGTATTTTTTGCCATTTTGACATTGTATCACTTAGCTTTTGTTTTTAAATACTTTTTTTGCCTAATGGTTTTTGAGAATGTTATCAAAACCCACTGAGAACCCATGATTATTAAACTTGGTACTGTTTCTTACTTTTGGCTTGGGGGTTCAAAGAAATACCCAAACGAACATATCCCATACCTCTTGAGGGCAGTTCTGTGCAGCTAAATGATTCCTTCTGATGTCCTTAAATACTTGGGTCTTTGTTCCTAAGACTGTATCATTGAAGCGATATTGTTTGGGCCCCTCTGAGTACATAAATGCCTTTAATAGATTGCTGTGAATTTAAATATCGTTGCTACACAAAGTGGTATTCTGAAGGTCTGCCTTTGATCTTTCCACGTTACCTGACAAAGCAGTTTAGTTTAGTAGTTTGCCTGCAAATGAAAATGTCTAAAACCTGGTATACAAATTCTGGCACAAGGTTGGAGCCTGGTGCATTTGTGGGTCAAATCCCTGCCATTTTTCTTAACTTCTGCCTGCAGTCCATGTTTGGATCTGGGTGACTCGAGGGTTGGATGCTGCTTTAATTTCCCAAAGGTTAAGCCTTTTTTAGTATACCACCACTCTGAATTTACATTTGGAAAAGGGTTAGCATTTTTCTTCAGGTTTTAAAATGCTCTCATTCTGCTCCTAAGATATGAATAAGTAACACAAGGAAATACTTGACTGGTAATGGTCTCGATCTTGATTTGACACTTGGCTCGAAAACAGTGTGTAACTACACATTTCAAAATAGTGCCAAGAGGATAAAAATTACCATGTAGCGGTTTTGACTTTTCATCTTTATTTTAAGGATCTAGAATTGATGCTAGGAATTTTTTACACTATTGAACATTTAGAACTTCATGCTCTGAATTCAAGACCATATTCACCCATTAATCATATACGTGTTTCTATGATTGATTAGAACCCCCCAAATTTCCTTCGTTTGGCTAAAGAGTATTTTGATGATTCTAATGATTCACAGGTATTAGAAGAGCATTACTGGAATCCGAGGAACATACATGCCCAGCGGGTAATCACACAGATGTTTCTCCTGATGCTTTAATCGCCAACCAGTTCCTATGCAAGGTAACACAATGAGTTTTACGTCAACTGTAAGAAAAGGCTATTTGTAAAAAGCTGAAAGGGAAGAAAATATTACTATAAATCTCCTTCAGCAAGGCTGAGTTGAATAAGGCTAAATTCACTGTTCAAATACATTCTCTGTTGTTACAGAAGCTTACAGTTAAGAGACAACCTGGCAAGTTCAGGTCACACTTTTGTTTAACACGAGTGCCTCACTTTCAAGTTCAGAGCTAACACTGAAGTACTTTAAATACAGATACTCTGAGTTACCCATCATTAATATCAGAGTTTAATGTGATGTATTCATAGATCTGTATGGTGATTTATTTTAGGCTTGATAGCATTTACAGGAATACACAAGGAATTTTACTCTGCAGGCTTTTTTTCATCTATCTACTGTGTTTCGTATTACATTTTGTCAATGTTTTCCTGGCTCTAGGCTGTGAACAACTTCAAAAATGGAACTGGCTACACAAAAAGGCTCCATAAGCTGATTCAGCAGCACAAGCAGCAGCAGCCGCCACCGCCACCCCCTCCACCACTGGTCATGACTCTTACACCTCCTGCTGCTCTGGTGAGTGCCGCTGAACTTCCTAAATTTTCCTCTCTGTCAGGTAGCATTTTCTTGGAAGAGGAGGTAAGTTTTATTTCCACATACGCAGTGCTTCATGTGTTTCAGCAGAGCTCATTGTCCCACTGTTTTCATTGGTTCACAGGGGAACAGGAAGGCCCGAGAGCGCTTTTCATGCGTCACTGGCCAAGAAGCACAGCGGAGCAACTTTTGGAAGGCAGAAAGTGTGCTTGTCATCGATACGTGTCAAGCTTTGGAAAATACCCCACGGTACCACACACCTCTTCTTCTGCTTCTGCTTCTTCATCTTTTCCTGCTTGTACTTGTACTGCTGCTTCTCCTTCTTCTTCCTCTGCTTCTACTTCTTCTTCTTCTTCCTCTGCTTCTTCTTCCACTTCTTCTGATTCTTCAGCTTCAGCTTCTTCTTCATCTTCTTCATCTCTATCTTCTCCTTTTCTGTCTTCATCTCTATCTTCTTCATCTCTATCTTCTTCATCTCTATCTTCTTCATCTCTATCTTCTTCATCTCTGTCTTCTCCTTCTCTGTCTTCTCCTTCTCTGTCTTCTCCTTCTCTGTCTTCTTCTCCTTCTCCTCTATCTTCTTCCAATTCTCTATCTTCTTCTTCTTCTTCCACTTCTCTTTCTTCTTCTTCTTCCACTTCTATTATTCTTCTTCTTCTTCCACTTCTCATTCTTCTTCTTCTTCTTCTTCCACTTCTCATTCTTCTTCTTCTTCCACTTCTCTTTCTTCTTCTTCTTCTTCTTCCACTTCTTCTTCTTCTTCTTCTTCCACTTCTTCTTCTTCTTCTTCTTCCACTACTCTTTCTTCTTCTTCTTCTTCTTCCACTTCTTCTTCTTCTTCCACTTCTTCTTCTTCTTCTTCCACTTCTCTTTCTTCTTCTTCTTCTTCTTCCACTTCTTCTTCTTCTTCTTCCACTTCTCTTTCTTCTTCTTCTTCTTCCACTGCTTCTTCTTCTTCCACTTCTTC
>NW_026776563.1:60000-62500 GCF_030936135.1 Gavia stellata
TTTCATCTTCTTCATCTCTATCTTCTTCATCTTCTTCATCTCTGTCTTCTGTATCTTTCGCTTCTCTTCTTCTGCTTCTCTATCTTCTTCTTTAGCTTCTCTTCTGCTTCTCTATCTTCTTCTTCTGCTTTTCTGTCTTCTTATGATCTTCTCTATCTTCTTCATCTTCTTCATCTTCTTCTTCATCTTCTTCTTCATCTTCTTCATCTTCTTCATCTCTATCTTCTGCTTTTCTTCTTCTTCTTCTTCTCTATCTTCTTCTTCTTCTTCCGCTTCTCTATCTTCTTCTTCTACTTCTTCTTTAACAACTTCTTCTTCTTCATCTTCTTCATCTTCTTCTTCTTCTCTATCTTCTTCTTCTTCTTCTTCTTCTTTTCTATCTTTTCTAAATTCTTCTTCATTTTCATCTTCTTCATCTTCTCTATCTTCTTCTCTATCTTCTTTTCTATCTTCATCATCAACTTCATCTTCTTCTCTTCTTATTTTCTACCTTCTTCTTTTTCTTCTCTTCTCTTCTGTTCTTCTCTATCTTCTTATCTTCTTCTCTATCTTCTTCATTTTCATCTTCTTCATCTTCATCTTCATCTTCTTCATCTTCTTCATCTCTATCTTCTTCATCTTCTTCATCTCTATCTTCTTCTTTATCTTCTTTCCCTTCTCTTCTTCTGCTTCTCTATCTTCTTTCGCTTCTCTATCTTCTTATGTTCTTCTCTATCTTCTTCTTCATCTCTATCTTCTTCATCTCTATCTTCTTCTTCTCTATCTTCTTCTTCTCTATCTTCTTCTTCTTCTTCCGCTTCTCTGTCTTCTTATTCTTCTTCTCTATCTTCTTCTTCTTCTTCCGCTTCTCTATCTTCTTCTTCTTCTTCTCTTTCTTCTTCTCTTTCTTCTTCTTCTCCTTCTTCTTCTTCTTCTTCTTCTCTATCTTCTTCTTTTTCTTCTTCTGTAACTTCTTCTTCTTCTCTAACTTCTTCTTCTTAACTTCTTCTTCTTCTTCTTCTTCTTCTCTAACTTCCTCTTCTTCTTCTTCTCTAACTTCCTCTTCTTCTTCTTCTCTAACTTCTTCTTCTTCGTCTTCTCTAACTTCTTCTTCTTCGTCTTCCCTATCTTCTTCTTCTTCTACTTCTTCATCTTTATCTTCTTCATCTTTATCTTCTCCTTCTCTAGCTTCTTCTTCCTCTCTATCTTCTTCTTCTTCCACTCTATCTTCTCTATCTTTGTATTCTTCTTCTCTATCTTCTTATTCTCTATCTTCTCAATCTTTGTATTCTTCTTCCCTATCTTCTTATTCTCTATCATCTTCTTCTTCTCTATCTTCTTCTTCTCTATCTTCTTCTTCTTCTGCTGCTTCTTCTTCGTCTTCGTCTTCTTCTTATTCACCTCTATCTTCTTCTTCTATATCTTCTTCTTCTCTGTCTTCTTCTTCTATATCTTTTTCTTATTATTCTCTATCATCTGCTTCTTCTTTTGTCTATCTTCTTCTTTTTCTTTTTCTTCATCTTCTTCTCTACCTTTTCTTCTTCTCTAACTTCTCTAACTTTTTCTTCTTCTTCTCTATCTTCTTTTCTTCATATTCTTCATCTTCTTCTCTATCTTCTTCTTCACTACCTTCTTCTTCTCTATCTTCTTCTTATTATGCTCTATCTTCTTCTTCTTCTTCTTCTTCTTCTTCTTCTTCTTCTTCTTCTTATTCTTATTCTTATTCATCTTATTCACCTCTATCTTCTTCTTCTATATCTTCTTCTATATCTTCTTCTTCTTCACTATCTTCTCCTTTTCTATCTTCTTCTTCTTCTTCACTATCTTCTTCTCTATCTTCTTATTATTCTCTATCTTCTTCTTCTTCTTTTGTCTGTCGTCTTCTTTTTCTTCTTCTTCTTCATCTTCTTCTCTATCTTCTTCTTCTCTAACTTTTTCTTCTCTAACTTCTTCTTCTTCTTCTTCTCTAATTTCTTCTTCTTCTTCTTCTCTAACTTCTTCTTCTCTATCTTCTTCTTCTTCTTCCACTTCTCTATCTTCTTCTTTTTCTTCCACTTCTCTATCTTCTTCTTTTTCTTCCTCTTCTCTATGTTCTTCTTCTTCTCCTTCTTCTTCTTCTCTATCTTCTTCTTCTTCTCTAACTTCTTCTTCGTCTTCTCTATCTTCTTCTTCTTCTTCATATTCTTCACCTTCATTTTCTACTCTATCTTCTTCGTTTTATTCTTCTTCTCTATCTTCTACTTCTTCTTCTTCTTCTCTATCTTCTTCTTTTTCTTCTTTCGCTTCTCCTTCTTTGTCTTCTGCTGCTTCTACTTCTTCTTCTTCCGCTTTTCCTTCTTCTTCTTCTTCCGCTTTTCCTCCTTCTGTTTCTGCTTCTTCTTCTTCATCTCCTTCTTCATCTCCATCTGCTTCATCTCTGTCTTCTTCATCTCTAACTTCTTCTTCTTCTTCTCTAAATTTTTCTTCTTCTCTATCTTCTTCTTCTTCTTCTTCATATTCTTCATCTTCTTCTCTATCTTCT